>NW_022994091.1:0-147369 GCF_012275295.1 Melopsittacus undulatus | reverse complement strand
AAGCCATTTCTTTTCCATTTCTTAGTAATTTTTGCCCGTTTCTTTCCTGCGCTCACCGTTTTCTGGCCCTTTCTAGCCTGGTGTTGCCCTTTTCTAGCCCTTATAAGCCAGTTCTGGCTGTTTCTAAACAGTTTTTACCGTTCCTATCCCTTTTTGCCCATTTGAATCACATTTTCAGCCACTTTTGGCCATTACGATCCTATTTTTGCCCCCTTTCAACCCGTTTGAAGCCAGTTTTGGCCGTTTCTTACCCTTTTTTTGCAGGTTTCAACCAGATTTAAGCCTCTTTTTTTCCTTTTCCTACCATTTTTTTGACCTTTCCTTTCCAGTTTTCTGCCGCTTTGGGACATATCTATCCCATTTTTTAGGTTTCATTTCACCGTTTTAAGAAGCCTTTTCTTTTCTCTTCTTAGAATTTTTTGACCTTTCTTTCCCTGTTTTCTGGCACTTTGGGCCATTTCTGACCTGCTTTTGCCCATTTCTAACCCATTGGAAGCCTTTTTTTCTTGCCTTTTCTGAACCATTTTTAAACCCTTTTTTCCTTTTCTAACCCATTTTTGTCAATTTCTCACACGTTTTCACCAAATTTCTCAGTGCCTAACCCGTTTTTGCCCATTTCCAAGCCGTTTTAAGCCTTTTTAAATTTCCTTACCTAACATATTTTTGTCAATTTCCAAGCAGTTTCAAGCCATTTCTTTTCCATTTCTTAGTAATTTTTGCCCGTTTCTTTCCTGCGCTCACCGTTTTCTGGCCCTTTCTAGCCTGGTGTTGCCCTTTTCTAGCCCCTTATAAGCCAGTTCTGGCTGTTTCTAAACAGTTTTTACCGTTCCTATCCCTTTTTGCCCATTTGAATCACATTTTCAGCCACTTTTGGCCATTACGAACCTATTTTTGCCCCCTTTCAACCCGTTTGAAGCCAGTTTGGGCCGTTTCTACCCTGTGTTTTTGCAGGTTTCAACCAGATTTAAGCCTCTTTTTTTCCTTTTCTTACATTTTTTTGACCTTTCCTTTCCAGTTTTCTGCGCTATGGGACATATCTATCCCATTTTTTAGGTTTCATCCATTTTAAAGCCTTTTCTTTTCTCTTCACCTTTCTTTTCCTGTTTTCTGTCTTTCCTCCAGTTTTAAGCCTTTTCTTTTCTCTTCTTAGAATTTTTTGACCTTTCTTTTCCTGTTTTCTGGCACTTTGGGCCATTTCTGACCTGCTTTTGCCCATTTCTAACCCATTGGAAGCCTTTTTTTCTTGCCTTTTCTGAACCATTTTTAAACCCTTTTTTCCTTTTCTAACCCATTTTTGTCAATTTCTCACACGTTTTCACCAAATTATCTCAGTGCCTAACCCGTTTTTGCCCATTTCCAAGCCGTTTTAAGCCTTTTTAAATTTCCTTACCTAACATATTTTTGTCAATTTCCAAGCAGTTTCAAGCCATTTCTTTTCCATTTCTTAGTAATTTTTGCCCGTTTCTTTCCTGCGCTCACCGTTTTCTGGCCCTTTCTAGCCTGCTGTTGCCCTTTTCTAGCCCCTTATAAGCCAGTTCTGGCTGTTTCTAAACAGTTTTTACCGTTCCTATCCCTTTTTGCCCATTTGAATCACATTTTCAGCCACTTTTGGCCATTACGATCCTATTTTTGCCCCCTTTCAACCCGTTTGAAGCCAGTTTGGGCCGTTTCTACCCTGTTTTTGCAGGTTTCAACCAGATTTAAGCCTCTTTTTTTCCTTTTCCTACCATTTTTTGACCTTTCCTTTCCAGTTTTCTGCCGCTATGGGACATATCTATCCCATTTTTTAGGTTTCATCCAGTTTTAAGCCTTTTCTTTTCTGTTCTTAGAATTTTTGACCTTTCTTTTCCTGTTTTCTGTCTTTCCTCCAGTTTTAAAAGCCTTTTCTTTTCTCTTCTTAGAATTTTTTGACCTTTCCTTCCCTGTTTTCTGGCACTTTGGGCCATTTCTGACCTGCTTTTGCCCATTTCTAACCCATTGGAAGCCTTTTTTTCTTGCCTTTTCTGAACCATTTTTAAACCCTTTTTTCCTTTTCTAACCCATTTTTGTCAATTTCTCACACGTTTTCACCAAATTATCTCAGTGCCTAACCCGTTTTTGCCCATTTCCAAGCCGTTTTAAGCCTTTTTAAATTTCCTTACCTAACATATTTTTGTCAATTTCCAAGCAGTTTCAAGCCATTTCTTTTCCATTTCTTAGTAATTTTTGCCCGTTTCTTTCCTGCGCTCACCGTTTTCTGGCCCTTTCTAGCCTGGTGTTGCCCTTTTCTAGCCCCTTATAAGCCAGTTCTGGCTGTTTCTAAACAGTTTTTACCGTTCCTATCCCTTTTTGCCCATTTGAATCACATTTTCAGCCACTTTTGGCCATTACGATCCTATTTTTGCCCCCTTTCAACCCGTTTGAAGCCAGTTTTGGGCCGTTTCTACCCTGTTTTTGCAGGTTTCAACCAGATTTAAGCCTCTTTTTTTTTCCTTTTCCAATTTTTTGACCTTTCCTTTCCAGTTTTCTGCCGCTTTGGGACATATCTATCCCATTTTTTTGGTTTTTCATCCGGTTTTAAGCCTTTTCTTTTCTCTTCTTAGAATTTTTTGACCTTTCCTTCCCTGTTTTCTGGCACTTTGGGCCATTTCTGACCTGCTTTTGCCCATTTCTAACCCATTGGAAGCCTTTTTTTCTTGCCTTTTCTGAACCATTTTTAAACCCTTTTTTCCTTTTCTAACCCATTTTTGTCAATTTCTCACACGTTTTCACCAAATTATCTCAGTGCCTAACCCGTTTTTGCCCATTTCCAAGCCGTTTTAAGCCTTTTTAAATTTCCTTACCTAACATATTTTTGTCAATTTCCAAGCAGTTTCAAGCCATTTCTTTTCCATTTCTTAGTAATTTTTGCCCGTTTCTTTCCTGCGCTCACCGTTTTCTGGCCCTTTCTAGCCTGCTGTTGCCCTTTTCTAGCCCCTTATAAGCCAGTTCTGGCTGTTTCTAAACAGTTTTTACCGTTCCTATCCCTTTTTGCCCATTTGAATCACATTTTCAGCCACTTTTGGCCATTACGATCCTATTTTTGCCCCCTTTCAACCCGTTTGAAGCCAGTTTGGGCCGTTTCTACCCTGTTTTTGCAGGTTTCAACCAGATTTAAGCCTCTTTTTTTCCTTTTCCTACAATTTTTTTGACCTTTCCTTTCCAGTTTTCTGCCGCTTTGGGACATATCTATCCCATTTTTTAGGTTTCATCCGTTTTTTAGGTTTGATCCGTTTTCGTCTTTCCTTTTCTTTTCTCTTCTTAGAATTTTTTGACCTTTCTTTTCCTGTTTTCTGGCACTTTGGGCCATTTCTGACCTGCTTTTGCCCATTTCTAACCCATTGGAAGCCTTTTTTTCTTGCCTTTTCTGAACCATTTTTAAACCCTTTTTTCCTTTTCTAACCCATTTTTGTCAATTTCTCACACGTTTTCACCAAATTATCTCAGTGCCTAACCCGTTTTTGCCCATTTCCAAGCCGTTTTAAGCCTTTTTAAATTTCCTTACCTAACATATTTTTGTCAATTTCCAAGCAGTTTCAAGCCATTTCTTTTCCATTTCTTAGTAATTTTTGCCCGTTTCTTTCCTGCGCTCACCGTTTTCTGGCCCTTTCTAGCCTGGTGTTGCCCTTTTCTAGCCCCTTATAAGCCAGTTCTGGCTGTTTCTAAACAGTTTTTACCGTTCCTATCCCTTTTTGCCCATTTGAATCACATTTTCAGCCACTTTTGGCCATTACGATCCTATTTTTGCCCCCTTTCAACCCGTTTGAAGCCAGTTTGGGCCGTTTCTACCCTGTTTTTGCAGGTTTCAACCAGATTTAAGCCTCTTTTTTTCCTTTTCCTAAAATTTTTTGACCTTTCCTTTCCAGTTTTCTGCCGCTTTGGGACATATCTATCCCATTTTTTAGGTTTCATCCGGTTTTAAGCCTTTTCTTTTCTCTTCTTAGAATTTTTTGACCTTTCTTTTCCCTGTTTTCTGGCACTTTGGGCCATTTCTGACCTGCTTTTGCCCATTTCTAACCCATTGGAAGCCTTTTTTTCTTGCCTTTTCTGAACCATTTTTAAACCCTTTTTTCCTTTTCTAACCCATTTTTGTCAATTTCTCACACGTTTTCACCAAATTATCTCAGTGCCTAACCCGTTTTTGCCCATTTCCAAGCCGTTTTAAGCCTTTTTAAATTTCCTTACCTAACATATTTTTGTCAATTTCCAAGCAGTTTCAAGCCATTTCTTTTCCATTTCTTAGTAATTTTTGCCCGTTTCTTTCCTGCGCTCACCGTTTTCTGGCCCTTTCTAGCCTGCTGTTGCCCTTTTCTAGCCCCTTATAAGCCAGTTCTGGCTGTTTCTAAACAGTTTTTACCGTTCCTATCCCTTTTTGCCCATTTGAATCACATTTTCAGCCACTTTTGGCCATTACGATCCTATTTTTGCCCCCTTTCAACCCGTTTGAAGCCAGTTTGGGCCGTTTCTACCCTGTTTTTGCAGGTTTCAACCAGTTTTAAGCCTTTTCTTTTCTCTTCTTAGAATTTTTTGACCTTTCCTTTCCAGTTTTCTGCCGCTTTGGGACATATCTATCCCATTTTTTAGGTTTCATCCGTTTTAAGCCTTTCTTTTCTGTTCTTAGAATGTTTGACCTTTCTTTTCCTGTTTTCTGTCTTTCCAGTTTTAGCCTTTCTTTTCTCTTCTTAGATTTTTTGACCTTTCCTTCCCTGTTTTCTGGCACTTTGGGCCATTTCTGACCTGCTTTTGCCCATTTCTAACCCATTGGAAGCCTTTTTTTCTTGCCTTTTCTGAACCATTTTTAAACCCTTTTTTCCTTTTCTAACCCATTTTTGTCAATTTCTCACACGTTTTCACCAATTTTCTCAGTGCCTAACCCGTTTTTGCCCATTTCCAAGCCGTTTTAAGCCTTTTTAAATTTCCTTACCTAACATATTTTTGTCAATTTCCAAGCCGTTTCAAGCCATTTCTTTTCCATTTCTTAGTAATTTTTGCCCGTTTCTTTCCTGCGCTCACCGTTTTCTGGCCCTTTCTAGCCTGGTGTTGCCCTTTTCTAGCCCCTTATAAGCCAGTTCTGGCTGTTTCTAAACAGTTTTTACCGTTCCTATCCCTTTTTGCCCATTTGAATCACATTTTCAGCCACTTTTGGCCATTTCGATCCTATTTTTGCCCCCTTTCAACCCGTTTGAAGCCAGTTTTGGGCCGTTTCTACCCTGTTTTTGCAGGTTTCAACCAGATTTAAGCCTCTTTTTTTCCTTTTCCTACAATTTTTTGACCTTTCCTTTCCAGTTTTCTGCCGCTTTGGGACATATCTATCCCATTTTTTAGGTTTCATCCGGTTTTAAGCCTTTTCTTTTCTCTTCTTAGAATTTTTTGACCTTTCTTTTCCTGTTTTCTGGCACTTTGGGCCATTTCTGACCTGCTTTTGCCCATTTCTAACCCATTGGAAGCCTTTTTTTCTTGCCTTTTCTGAACCATTTTTAAACCCTTTTTTCCTTTTCTAACCCATTTTTGTCAATTTCTCACACGTTTTCACCAAATTATCTCAGTGCCTAACCCGTTTTTGCCCATTTCCAAGCCGTTTTAAGCCTTTTTAAATTTCCTTACCTAACATATTTTTGTCAATTTCCAAGCAGTTTCAAGCCATTTCTTTTCCATTTCTTAGTAATTTTTGCCCGTTTCTTTCCTGCGCTCACCGTATTCTGGCCCTTTCTAGCCTGGTGTTGCCCTTTTCTAGCCCCTTATAAGCCAGTTCTGGCTGTTTCTAAACAGTTTTTACCGTTCCTATCCCTTTTTGCCCATTTGAATCACATTTTCAGCCACTTTTGGCCATTACGATCCTATTTTTGCCCCCTTTCAACCCGTTTGAAGCCAGTTTGGGCCGTTTCTACCCTGTTTTTGCAGGTTTCAACCAGATTTAAGCCTCTTTTTTTCCTTTTCCTACAATTTTTTGACCTTTCCTTTCCAGTTTTCTGCCGCTTTGGGACATATCTATCCCATTTTTTAGGTTTCATCCATTTTAACTTTTCGTTTTAGGACCTTTCTTTTCTTTTCTCTTCTTTTTAGTTTTCTTTTCTCTTCTTAATTTTTTGACCTTTCTTTCCCTGTTTTCTGGCACTTTGGGCCATTTCTGACCTGCTTTTGCCCATTTCTAACCCATTGGAAGCCTTTTTTTCTTGCCTTTTCTGAACCATTTTTAAAACCCTTTTTTCCTTTTCTAACCCATTTTTGTCAATTTCTCACACGTTTTCACCAAATTATCTCAGTGCCTAACCCGTTTTTGCCCATTTCCAAGCCGTTTTAAGCCTTTTTAAATTTCCTTACCTAACATATTTTTGTCAATTTCCAAGCAGTTTCAAGCCATTTCTTTTCCATTTCTTAGTAATTTTTGCCCGTTTCTTTCCTGCGCTCACCGTTTTCTGGCCCTTTCTAGCCTGGTGTTGCCCTTTTCTAGCCCCTTATAAGCCAGTTCTGGCTGTTTCTAAACAGTTTTTACCGTTCCTATCCCTTTTTGCCCATTTGAATCACATTTTCAGCCACTTTTGGCCATTACGATCCTATTTTTGCCCCCTTTCAACCCGTTTGAAGCCAGTTTTGGCCGTTTCTACCCTGTTTTTGCAGGTTTCAACCAGATTTAAGCCTCTTTTTTTCCTTTTCCTACAATTTTTTGACCTTTCCTTTCCAGTTTTCTGCCGCTTGGGACATATCTATCATCCATTTTTTAGGTTTCTTTTCCAGTTTTAAGCCTTTTCTTTTCTCTTCTTAGAATTTTTTGACCTTTCTTTTCCTGTTTTCTGGCACTTTGGGCCATTTCTGACCTGCTTTTGCCCATTTCTAACCCATTGGAAGCCTTTTTTTCTTGCCTTTTCTGAACCATTTTTAAACCCTTTTTTCCTTTTCTAACCCATTTTTGTCAATTTCTCACACGTTTTCACCAAATTATCTCAGTGCCTAACCCGTTTTTGCCCATTTCCAAGCCGTTTTAAGCCTTTTTAAATTTCCTTACCTAACATATTTTTGTCAATTTCCAAGCAGTTTCAAGCCATTTCTTTTCCATTTCTTAGTAATTTTTGCCCGTTTCTTTCCTGCGCTCACCGTATTCTGGCCCTTTCTAGCCTGCTGTTGCCCTTTTCTAGCCCCTTATAAGCCAGTTCTGGCTGTTTCTAAACAGTTTTTACCGTTCCTATCCCTTTTTGCCCATTTGAATCACATTTTCAGCCACTTTTGGCCATTACGATCCTATTTTTGCCCCCTTTCAACCCGTTTGAAGCCAGTTTTGGCCGTTTTCTACCCTGTTTTTGCAGGTTTCAACCAGATTTAAGCCTTTTTTTTTCCTTTTCCTACATTTTTTGACCTTTCCTTTCCAGTTTTCTGCCGCTTTGGGACATATCTATCCATTTTTTAGGTTTCATCCGTTTTAAGCTTTTCTTTCCTGCTTAGAATGTTTGACCTTTCTTTTCCTGTTTTCTGTCTTTCCTCCGTTTTAAGCCTTTTCTTTTCTCTTCTTAGAATTTTTTGACCTTTCCTTCCCTGTTTTCTGGCACTTTGGGCCATTTCTGACCTGCTTTTGCCCATTTCTAACCCATTGGAAGCCTTTTTTTCTTGCCTTTTCTGAACCATTTTTAAACCCTTTTTTCCTTTTCTAACCCATTTTTGTCAATTTCTCACACGTTTTCACCAATTATCTCAGTGCCTAACCCGTTTTTGCCCATTTCCAAGCCGTTTTAAGCCTTTTTAAATTTCCTTACCTAACATATTTTTGTCAATTTCCAAGCAGTTTCAAGCCATTTCTTTTCCATTTCTTAGTAATTTTTGCCCGTTTCTTTCCTGCGCTCACCGTTTTCTGGCCCTTTCTAGCCTGCTGTTGCCCTTTTCTAGCCCCTTATAAGCCAGTTCTGGCTGTTTCTAAACAGTTTTTACCGTTCCTATCCCTTTTTGCCCATTTGAATCACATTTTCAGCCACTTTTGGCCATTACGATCCTATTTTTGCCCCCTTTCAACCCGTTTGAAGCCAGTTTGGGCCGTTTCTACCCTGTTTTTGCAGGTTTCAACCAGATTTAAGCCTCTTTTTTTCCTTTTCCTACATTTTTTGACCTTTCCTTTCCAGTTTTCTGCCGCTTTGGGACATATCTATCCATTTTTTAGGTTTCATCCGGTTTTAAAGTTTTCATCCGGTTTTTTTCTTTTCTCTTCTTAGAATTTTTTGACCTTTCTTTTCCTGTTTTCTGGCACTTTGGGCCATTTCTGACCTGCTTTTGCCCATTTCTAACCCATTGGAAGCCTTTTTTTCTTGCCTTTTCTGAACCATTTTTAAACCCTTTTTTCCTTTTCTAACCCATTTTTGTCAATTTCTCACACGTTTTCACCAATTTTTCTCAGTGCC
This sequence comes from Melopsittacus undulatus, assembly GCF_012275295.1. Taxonomy (NCBI): domain Eukaryota; kingdom Metazoa; phylum Chordata; class Aves; order Psittaciformes; family Psittaculidae; genus Melopsittacus; species Melopsittacus undulatus. The sequence continues at coordinate 138,970 of NW_022994091.1, read as the reverse complement.
TAACCCGTTTTTGCCCATTTCCAAGCCGTTTTAAGCCTTTTTAAATTTCCTTATCTAACATATTTTTGTCAATTTCCAAGCAGTTTCAAGCCATTTCTTTTCCATTTCTTAGTAATTTTTGCCCGTTTCTTTCCTGCGCTCACCGTTTTCTGGCCCTTTCTAGCCTGGTGTTGCCCTTTTCTAGCCCCTTATAAGCCAGTTTTGGCTGTTTCTAAACAGTTTTTACCGTTCCTATCCCTTTTTGCTCATTTGAATCACATTTTCAGCCACTTTTGGCCATTACGATCCTATTTTTGCCCCCTTTCAACCCGTTTGAAGCCAGTTTTGGCCGTTTCTACCCTGTTTTTGCAGGTTTCAACCAGATTTAAGCCTCTTTTTTTCCTTTTCCTACAATTTTTTGACCTTTCCTTTCCAGTTTTCTGCCGCTTTGGGACATATCTATCCCATTTTTTAGGTTTCATCCGGTTTTAAGCCTTTTCTTTTCTCTTCTTAGAATTTTTTGACCTTTCCTTTCCAGTTTTCTGGCACTTTGGGCCATTTCTGACCTGCTTTTGCCCATTTCTAACCCATTGGAAGCCTTTTTTTCTTGCCTTTTCTGAACCATTTGTAAACCCTTTTTTCCTTTTCTAACCCATTTTTGTCAATTTCTCACACGTTTTCACCAAATTTTCTCAGTGCCTAACCCGTTTTTGCCCATTTCCAAGCCGTTTTAAGCCTTTTTAAATTTCCTTACCTAACATATTTTTGTCAATTTCCAAGCAGTTTCAAGCCATTTCTTTTCCATTTCTTAGTAATTTTTGCCCGTTTCTTTCCTGCGCTCACCGTTTTCTGGCCCTTTCTAGCCTGCTGTTGCCCTTTTCTAGCCCCTTATAAGCCAGTTCTGGCTGTTTCTAAACAGTTTTTACCGTTCCTATCCCTTTTTGCCCATTTGAATCACATTTTCAGCCACTTTTGGCCATTACGATCCTATTTTTGCCCCCTTTCAACCCGTTTGAAGCCAGTTTGGGCCGTTTCTACCCTGTTTTTGCAGGTTTCAACCAGATTTAAGCCTCTTTTTTTCCTTTTCCTACCATTTTTTGACCTTTCCTTTCCAGTTTTCTGCCGCTTTGGGACATATCTATCCCATTTTTTAGTTTCATCAGTTTAAGCCTTTTCTTTTCGTTCTTAGAATTTTGAAGCTGTCTTTTCTTTTAAGCCTTTCTTTTCTCTTCTTAGAATTTTTTGACCTTTCCTTCCCTGTTTTCTGGCACTTTGGGCCATTTCTGACCTGCTTTTGCCCATTTCTAACCCATTGGAAGCCTTTTTTTCTTGCCTTTTCTGAACCATTTTTAAACCCTTTTTTCCTTTTCTAACCCATTTTTGTCAATTTCTCACACGTTTTCACCAAATTTTCTCAGTGCCTAACCCGTTTTTGCCCATTTCCAAGCCGTTTTAAGCCTTTTTAAATTTCCTTACCTAACATATTTTTGTCAATTTCCAAGCAGTTTCAAGCCATTTCTTTTCCATTTCTTAGTAATTTTTGCCCGTTTCTTTCCTGCGCTCACCGTTTTCTGGCCCTTTCTAGCCTGCTGTTGCCCTTTTCTAGCCCCTTATAAGCCAGTTCTGGCTGTTTCTAAACAGTTTTTACCGTTCCTATCCCTTTTTGCCCATTTGAATCACATTTTCAGCCACTTTTGGCCATTACGATCCTATTTTTGCCCCCTTTCAACCCGTTTGAAGCCAGTTTTGGCCGTTTCTACCCTGTTTTTGCAGGTTTCAACCAGATTTAAGCCTCTTTTTTTCCTTTTCCTACAATTTTTTGACCTTTCCTTTCCAGTTTTCTGCCGCTTTGGGACATATCTATCCCATTTTTTAGGTTTCATCCGGTTTTAAGCCTTTTCTTTTCTCTTCTTAGAATTTTTTGACCTTTCTTTCCCTGTTTTCTGGCACTTTGGGCCATTTCTGACCTGCTTTTGCCCATTTCTAACCCATTGGAAGCCTTTTTTTCTTGCCTTTTCTGAACCATTTTTAAACCCTTTTTTCCTTTTCTAACCCATTTTTGTCAATTTCTCACACGTTTTCACCAAATTTTCTCAGTGCCTAACCCGTTTTTGCCCATTTCCAAGCCGTTTTAAGCCTTTTTAAATTTCCTTACCTAACATATTTTTGTCAATTTCCAAGCAGTTTCAAGCCATTTCTTTTCCATTTCTTAGTAATTTTTGCCCGTTTCTTTCCTGCGCTCACCGTTTTCTGGCCCTTTCTAGCCTGCTGTTGCCCTTTTCTAGCCCCTTATAAGCCAGTTCTGGCTGTTTCTAAACAGTTTTTACCGTTCCTATCCCTTTTTGCCCATTTGAATCACATTTTCAGCCACTTTTGGCCATTACGATCCTATTTTTGCCCCCTTTCAACCCGTTTGAAGCCAGTTTGGCCGTTTCTACCCTGTTTTTGCAGGTTTCAACCAGATTTAAGCCTCTTTTTTCCTTTTCCTACAATTTTTTGACCTTTCCTTTCCAGTTTTCTGCCGCTTGGGACATATCTATCCCATTTTTTAGGTTTCATCCTTTTAAGCCTTTTCTTTTCTTTTAGAAAGGACCTTTCTTTTCCTGTTTTCTGTCTTTCCTAGTTTTAAGCCTTTTCTTTTCTCTTCTTAGAATTTTTTGACCTTTCCTTCCTGTTTTCTGGCACTTTGGGCCATTTCTGACCTGCTTTTGCCCATTTCTAACCCATTGGAAGCCTTTTTTTCTTGCCTTTTCTGAACCATTTTTAAACCCTTTTTTCCTTTTCTAACCCATTTTTGTCAATTTCTCACACGTTTTCACCAAATTTTCTCAGTGCCTAACCCGTTTTTGCCCATTTCCAAGCCGTTTTAAGCCTTTTTAAATTTCCTTACCTAACATATTTTTGTCAATTTCCAAGCAGTTTCAAGCCATTTCTTTTCCATTTCTTAGTAATTTTTGCCCGTTTCTTTCCTGCGCTCACCGTTTTCTGGCCCTTTCTAGCCTGTGTTGCCCTTTTCTAGCCCCTTATAAGCCAGTTTTGGCTGTTTCTAAACAGTTTTTACCGTTCCTATCCCTTTTTGCCCATTTGAATCACATTTTCAGCCACTTTTGGCCATTACGATCCTATTTTTGCCCCCTTTCAACCCGTTTGAAGCCAGTTTTGGCCGTTTCTACCCTGTTTTTGCAGGTTTCAACCAGATTTAAGCCTCTTTTTTTCCTTTTCCTACCATTTTTTGACCTTTCCTTTCCAGTTTTCTGCCGCTTTGGGACATATCTATCCCATTTTTTAGGTTTCATCCGGTTTTAAGCCTTTTCTTTTCTCTTCTTAGAATTTTTTGACCTTTCCTTTCCTGTTTTCTGGCACTTTGGGCCATTTCTGACCTGCTTTTGCCCATTTCTAACCCATTGGAAGCCTTTTTTTCTTGCCTTTTCTGAACCATTTTTAAACCCTTTTTTCCTTTTCTAACCCATTTTTGTCAATTTCTCACACGTTTTCACCAAATTTTCTCAGTGCCTAACCCGTTTTTGCCCATTTCCAAGCCGTTTTAAGCCTTTTTAAATTTCCTTACCTAACATATTTTTGTCAATTTCCAAGCAGTTTCAAGCCATTTCTTTTCCATTTCTTAGTAATTTTTGCCCGTTTCTTTCCTGCGCTCACCGTTTTCTGGCCCTTTCTAGCCTGGTGTTGCCCTTTTCTAGCCCCTTATAAGCCAGTTCTGGCTGTTTCTAAACAGTTTTTACCGTTCCTATCCCTTTTTGCCCATTTGAATCACATTTTCAGCCACTTTTGGCCATTACGATCCTATTTTTGCCCCCTTTCAACCCGTTTGAAGCCAGTTTGGGCCGTTTCTACCCTGTTTTTGCAGGTTTCAACCAGATTTAAGCCTCTTTTTTTCCTTTTCCTACATTTTTTGACCTTTCCTTTCCAGTTTTCTGCCGCTTTGGGACATATCTATCCCATTTTTTAGGTTTCATAGTTTTAAGCCTTTTCTTTTCTTTCACCTTTCTTTTCCTGTTTTCTGTTTCCTTTTAAGCCTTTTCTTTTCTCTTCTTAGAATTTTTTGACCTTTCTTCCTTCCTGTTTTCTGGCACTTTGGGCCATTTCTGACCTGCTTTTGCCCATTTCTAACCCATTGGAAGCCTTTTTTTCTTGCCTTTTCTGAACCATTTTTAAACCCTTTTTTCCTTTTCTAACCCATTTTTGTCAATTTCTCACACGTTTTCACCAAATTTCTCAGTGCCTAACCCGTTTTTGCCCATTTCCAAGCCGTTTTAAGCCTTTTTAAATTTCCTTACCTAACATATTTTTGTCAATTTCCAAGCAGTTTCAAGCCATTTCTTTTCCATTTCTTAGTAATTTTTGCCCGTTTCTTTCCTGCGCTCACCGTTTTCTGGCCCTTTCTAGCCTGGTGTTGCCCTTTTCTAGCCCCTTATAAGCCAGTTCTGGCTGTTTCTAAACAGTTTTTACCGTTCCTATCCCTTTTTGCCCATTTGAATCACATTTTCAGCCACTTTTGGCCATTACGATCCTATTTTTGCCCCCTTTCAACCCGTTTGAAGCCAGTTTGGCCGTTTCTACCCTGTTTTTGCAGGTTTCAACCAGATTTAAGCCTCTTTTTTTCCTTTTCCTACAATTTTTTGACCTTTCCTTTCCAGTTTTCTGCCGCTTTGGGACATATCTATCCCATTTTTTAGGTTTCATCCCGTTTTAAGTTTTAAGCCTTTTCTTTTCTCTTCTTAGAATTTTTTGACCTTTCTTTTCCTGTTTTCTGGCACTTTGGGCCATTTCTGACCTGCTTTTGCCCATTTCTAACCCATTGGAAGCCTTTTTTTCTTGCCTTTTCTGAACCATTTTTAAACCCTTTTTTCCTTTTCTAACCCATTTTTGTCAATTTCTCACACGTTTTCACCAAATTTTCTCAGTGCCTAACCCGTTTTTGCCCATTTCCAAGCCGTTTTAAGCCTTTTAAATTTCCTTACCTAACATATTTTTGTCAATTTCCAAGCAGTTTCAAGCCATTTCTTTTCCATTTCTTAGTAATTTTTGCCCGTTTCTTTCCTGCGCTCACCGTATTCTGGCCCTTTCTAGCCTGCTGTTGCCCTTTTCTAGCCCCTTATAAGCCAGTTCTGGCTGTTTCTAAACAGTTTTTACCGTTCCTATCCCTTTTTGCCCATTTGAATCACATTTTCAGCCACTTTTGGCCATTACGATCCTATTTTTGCCCCCTTTCAACCCGTTTGAAGCCAGTTTTGGCCGTTTCTACCCTGTTTTTGCAGGTTTCAACCAGATTTAAGCCTCTTTTTTTCCTTTTCCTACAATTTTTTGACCTTTCCTTTCCAGTTTTCTGCCGCTTTGGGACATATCTATCCCATTTTTTAGGTTTCATCCGGTTTTAAGCCTTTTCTTTTCTCTTCTTAGAATTTTTTGACCTTTCCTTCCCTGTTTTCTGGCACTTTGGGCCATTTCTGACCTGCTTTTGCCCATTTCTAACCCATTGGAAGCCTTTTTTTCTTGCCTTTTCTGAACCATTTTTAAACCCTTTTTTCTTTTTCTAACCCATTTTTGTCAATTTCTCACACGTTTTCACCAAATTTTCTCAGTGCCTAACCCGTTTTTGCCCATTTCCAAGCCGTTTTAAGCCTTTTTAAATTTCCTTACCTAACATATTTTTGTCAATTTCCAAGCAGTTTCAAGCCATTTCTTTTCCATTTCTTAGTAATTTTTGCCCGTTTCTTTCCTGCGCTCACCGTATTCTGGCCCTTTCTAGCCTGCTGTTGCCCTTTTCTAGCCCCTTATAAGCCAGTTCTGGCTGTTTCTAAACAGTTTTTACCGTTCCTATCCCTTTTTGCCCATTTGAATCACATTTTCAGCCACTTTTGGCCATTACGATCCTATTTTTGCCCCCTTTCAACCCGTTTGAAGCCAGTTTTGGCCGTTTCTACCCTGTTTTTGCAGGTTTCAACCAGATTTAAGCCTCTTTTTTTCCTTTTCCTACAATTTTTTGACCTTTCCTTTCCAGTTTTCTGCCGCTTTGGGACATATCTATCCCATTTTTTAGGTTTCATCCGGTTTTAAGCCTTTTCTTTTCTCTTCTTAGAATTTTTTGACCTTTCTTTTCCTGTTTTCTGGCACTTTGGGCCATTTCTGACCTGCTTTTGCCCATTTCTAACGCATTGGAAGCCTTTTTTTCTTGCCTTTTCTGAACCATTTTTAAACCCTTTTTTCCTTTTCTAACCCATTTTTGTCAATTTCTCACACGTTTTCACCAAATTTTCTCAGTGCCTAACCCGTTTTTGCCCATTTCCAAGCCGTTTTAAGCCTTTTTAAATTTCCTTACCTAACATATTTTTGTCAATTTCCAAGCAGTTTCAAGCCATTTCTTTTCCATTTCTTAGTAATTTTTGCCCGTTTCTTTCCTGCGCTCACCGTTTTCTGGCCCTTTCTAGCCTGCTGTTGCCCTTTTCTAGCCCCTTATAAGCCAGTTCTGGCTGTTTCTAAACAGTTTTTACCGTTCCTATCCCTTTTTGCCCATTTGAAGCACATTTTCAGCCACTTTTGGCCATTACGATCCTATTTTTGCCCCCTTTCAACCCGTTTGAAGCCAGTTTGGGCCGTTTCTACCCTGTTTTTGCAGGTTTCAACCAGATTTAAGCCTCTTTTTTTCCTTTTCCTACAATTTTTTGACCTTTCCTTTCCAGTTTTCTGCCGCTTTGGGACATATCTATCCCATTTTTTAGGTTTCATCCGGTTTTAAGCCTTTTCTTTTCTCTTCTTAGAAATTTTTGACCTTTCTTTTCCTGTTTTCTGTCTTTCCTCCAGTTTTAAGCCTTTTCTTTTCTCTTCTTAGAATTTTTTGACCTTTCCTTCCCTGTTTTCTGGCACTTTGGGCCATTTCTGACCTGCTTTTGCCCATTTCTAACCCATTGGAAGCCTTTTTTTCTTGCCTTTTCTGAACCATTTTTAAACCCTTTTTTCCTTTTCTAACCCATTTTTGTCAATTTCTCACACGTTTTCACCAAATTTTCTCAGTGCCTAACCCGTTTTTGCCCATTTCCAAGCCGTTTTAAGCCTTTTTAAATTTCCTTACCTAACATATTTTTGTCAATTTCCAAGCCGTTTCAAGCCATTTCTTTTCCATTTCTTAGTAATTTTTGCCCGTTTCTTTCCTGCGCTCACCGTTTTCTGGCCCTTTCTAGCCTGGTGTTGCCCTTTTCTAGCCCCTTATAAGCCAGTTCTGGCTGTTTCTAAACAGTTTTTACCGTTCCTATCCCTTTTTGCCCATTTGAATCACATTTTCAGCCACTTTTGGCCATTACGATCCTATTTTTGCCCCCTTTCAACCCGTTTGAAGCCAGTTTGGGCCGTTTCTACCCTGTTTTTGCAGGTTTCAACCAGATTTAAGCCTCTTTTTTTCCTTTTCCTACAATTTTTTGACCTTTCCTTTCCAGTTTTCTGCCGCTTTGGGACATATCTATCCCATTTTTTAGGTTTCATCCGGTTTTAAGCCTTTTCTTTTCTCTTCTTAGAATTTTTTGACCTTTCCTTTCCTGTTTTCTGGCACTTTGGGCCATTTCTGACCTGCTTTTGCCCATTTCTAACCCATTGGAAGCCTTTTTTTCTTGCCTTTTCTGAACCATTTTTAAACCCTTTTTTCCTTTTCTAACCCATTTTTGTCAATTTCTCACACGTTTTCACCAAATTTTCTCAGTGCCTAACCCGTTTTTGCCCATTTCCAAGCCGTTTTAAGCCTTTTTAAATTTCCTTACCTAACATATTTTTGTCAATTTCCAAGCAGTTTCAAGCCATTTCTTTTCCATTTCTTAGTAATTTTTGCCCGTTTCTTTCCTGCGCTCACCGTATTCTGGCCCTTTCTAGCCTGGTGTTGCCCTTTTCTAGCCCCTTATAAGCCAGTTCTGGCTGTTTCTAAACAGTTTTTACCGTTCCTATCCCTTTTTGCCCATTTGAATCACATTTTCAGCCACTTTTGGCCATTACGATCCTATTTTTGCCCCCTTTCAACCCGTTTGAAGCCAGTTTGGGCCGTTTCTACCCTGTTTTTGCAGGTTTCAACCAGATTTAAGCCTCTTTTTTTCCTTTTCCTACAATTTTTTGACCTTTCCTTTCCAGTTTTCTGCCGCTTTGGGACATATCTATCCCATTTTTTAGGTTTCATCCGTTTTAAGCCTTTTCTTTTCTGTTCTTAGAAATGTTTGACCTTTCTTTTCCTGTTTTCTGTCTTTCCTCCAGTTTTAAGCCTTTCTTTTCTCTTCTTAGAATTTTTTGACCTTTCCTTCCCTGTTTTCTGGCACTTTGGGCCATTTCTGACCTGCTTTTGCCCATTTCTAACCCATTGGAAGCCTTTTTTTCTTGCCTTTTCTGAACCATTTTTAAACCCTTTTTTCCTTTTCTAACCCATTTTTGTCAATTTCTCACACGTTTTCACCAAATTTTCTCAGTGCCTAACCCGTTTTTGCCCATTTCCAAGCCGTTTTAAGCCTTTTTAAATTTCCTTACCTAACATATTTTTGTCAATTTCCAAGCAGTTTCAAGCCATTTCTTTTCCATTTCTTAGTAATTTTTGCCCGTTTCTTTCCTGCGCTCACCGTTTTCTGGCCCTTTCTAGCCTGGTGTTGCCCTTTTCTAGCCCCTTATAAGCCAGTTCTGGCTGTTTCTAAACAGTTTTTACCGTTCCTATCCCTTTTTGCCCATTTGAATCACATTTTCAGCCACTTTTGGCCATTACGATCCTATTTTTGCCCCCTTTCAACCCGTTTGAAGCCAGTTTGGGCCGTTTCTACCCTGTTTTTGCAGGTTTCAACCAGATTTAAGCCTCTTTTTTTCCTTTTCCTACAATTTTTTGACCTTTCCTTTCCAGTTTTCTGCCGCTTTGGGACATATCTATCCCATTTTTTAGGTTTCATCCGGTTTTAAGCCTTTTCTTTTCTCTTCTTAGAATTTTTTGACTTTTCTTTCTCTTCTGTTTTCTGGCACTTTGGGCCATTTCTGACCTGCTTTTGCCCATTTCTAACCCATTGGAAGCCTTTTTTTCTTGCCTTTTCTGAACCATTTTTAAACCCTTTTTTCCTTTTCTAACCCATTTTTGTCAATTTCTCACACGTTTTCACCAAATTTTCTCAGTGCCTAACCCGTTTTTGCCCATTTCCAAGCCGTTTTAAGCCTTTTTAAATTTCCTTATCTAACATATTTTTGTCAATTTCCAAGCAGTTTCAAGCCATTTCTTTTCCATTTCTTAGTAATTTTTGCCCGTTTCTTTCCTGCGCTCACCGTTTTCTGGCCCTTTCTAGCCTGCTGTTGCCCTTTTCTAGCCCCTTATAAGCCAGTTCTGGCTGTTTCTAAACAGTTTTTACCGTTCCTATCCCTTTTTGCCCATTTGAATCACATTTTCAGCCACTTTTGGCCATTACGATCCTATTTTTGCCCCCTTTCAACCCGTTTGAAGCCAGTTTGGCCGTTTCTACCCTGTTTTTTCAGGTTTCAACCAGATTTAAGCCTCTTTTTTTCCTTTTCCTACATTTTTTGACCTTTCCTTTCCAGTTTTCTGCCGCTTTGGGACATATCTATCCCATTTTTTAGGTTTCATCCGGTTTTAAGCCTTTTCTTTTCTCTTCTTAGAATTTTTTGACCTTTCCTTTCCTGTTTTCTGGCACTTTGGGCCATTTCTGACCTGCTTTTGCCCATTTCTAACCCATTGGAAGCCTTTTTTTCTTGCCTTTTCTGAACCATTTTTAAACCCTTTTTTCCTTTTCTAACCCATTTTTGTCAATTTCTCACACGTTTTCACCAAATTTCTCAGTGCCTAACCCGTTTTTGCCCATTTCCAAGCCGTTTTAAGCCTTTTTAAATTTCCTTACCTAACATATTTTTGTCAATTTCCAAGCAGTTTCAAGCCATTTCTTTTCCATTTCTTAGTAATTTTTGCCCGTTTCTTTCCTGCGCTCACCGTTTTCTGGCCCTTTCTAGCCTGCTGTTGCCCTTTTCTAGCCCCTTATAAGCCAGTTCTGGCTGTTTCTAAACAGTTTTTACCGTTCCTATCCCTTTTTGCCCATTTGAATCACATTTTCAGCCACTTTTGGCCATTACGATCCTATTTTTGCCCCCTTTCAACCCGTTTGAAGCCAGTTTTGGCCGTTTCTACCCTGTTTTTGCAGGTTTCAACCAGATTTAAGCCTCTTTTTTTCCTTTTCCTACCATTTTTTGACCTTTCCTTTCCAGTTTTCTGCCGCTTTGGGACATATCTATCCCATTTTTTAGGTTTCATCCAGTTTTAAGCCTTTTCTTTTCTGTTCTTAGAAATGTTTGACCTTTCTTTTCCTGTTTTCTGTCTTTCCTCCAGTTTTAAGCCTTTTCTTTTCTCTTCTTAGAATTTTTTCACCTTTCCTTTCCTGTTTTCTGGCACTTTGGGCCATTTCTGACCTGCTTTTGCCCATTTCTAACCCATTGGAAGCCTTTTTTTCTTGCCTTTTCTGAACCATTTTTAAACCCTTTTTTCCTTTTCTAACCCATTTTTGTCAATTTCTCACACGTTTTCACCAAATTTTCTCAGTGCCTAACCCGTTTTTGCCCATTTCCAAGCCGTTTTAAGCCTTTTTAAATTTCCTTACCTAACATATTTTTGTCAATTTCCAAGCAGTTTCAAGCCATTTCTTTTCCATTTCTTAGTAATTTTTGCCCGTTTCTTTCCTGCGCTCACCGTTTTCTGGCCCTTTCTAGCCTGCTGTTGCCCTTTTCTAGCCCCTTATAAGCCAGTTCTGGCTGTTTCTAAACAGTTTTTACCGTTCCTATCCCTTTTTGCCCATTTGAATCACATTTTCAGCCACTTTTGGCCATTACGATCCTATTTTTGCCCCCTTTCAACCCGTTTGAAGCCAGTTTGGGCCGTTTCTACCCTGTTTTTGCAGGTTTCAACCAGATTTAAGCCTCTTTTTTTCCTTTTCCTACCATTTTTTGACCTTTCCTTTCCAGTTTTCTGCCGCTTTGGGACATATCTATCCCATTTTTTAGGTTTCATCCGTTTTAAGCCTTTTCTTTTCTGTTCTTAGAAATGTTTGACCTTTCTTTTCCTGTTTTCTGTCTTTCCTCCAGTTTTAAGCCTTTTCTTTTCTCTTCTTAGAATTTTTTGACCTTTCCTTCCCTGTTTTCTGGCACTTTGGGCCATTTCTGACCTGCTTTTGCCCATTTCTAACCCATTGGAAGCCTTTTTTTCTTGCCTTTTCTGAACCATTTTTAAACCCTTTTTTCCTTTTCTAACCCATTTTTGTCAATTTCTCACACGTTTTCACCAAATTATCTCAGTGCCTAACCCGTTTTTGCCCATTTCCAAGCCGTTTTAAGCCTTTTTAAATTTCCTTACCTAACATATTTTTGTCAATTTCCAAGCAGTTTCAAGCCATTTCTTTTCCATTTCTTAGTAATTTTTGCCCGTTTCTTTCCTGCGCTCACCGTTTTCTGGCCCTTTCTAGCCTGCTGTTGCCCTTTTCTAGCCCCTTATAAGCCAGTTCTGGCTGTTTCTAAACAGTTTTTACCGTTCCTATCCCTTTTTGCCCATTTGAATCACATTTTCAGCCACTTTTGGCCATTACGATCCTATTTTTGCCCCCTTTCAACCCGTTTGAAGCCAGTTTGGGCCGTTTCTACCCTGTTTTTGCAGGTTTCAACCAGATTTAAGCCTCTTTTTTTCCTTTTCCTACATTTTTTGACCTTTCCTTTCCAGTTTTCTGCCGCTTTGGGACATATCTATCCCATTTTTTAGGTTTCATCCAGTTTCAAGCCATTTCTTTTCCATTTCTTAGAAAATGTCTTTCCTCCAGTTTTAAGCCTTTTCTTTTCTCTTCTTAGAATTTTTTGACCTTTCCTTCCCTGTTTTCTGGCACTTTGGGCCATTTCTGACCTGCTTTTGCCCATTTCTAACCCATTGGAAGCCTTTTTTTCTTGCCTTTTCTGAACCATTTTTAAACCCTTTTTTCCTTTTCTAACCCATTTTTGTCAATTTCTCACACGTTTTCACCAAATTTTCTCAGTGCCTAACCCGTTTTTGCCCATTTCCAAGCCGTTTTAAGCCTTTTTAAATTTCCTTACCTAACATATTTTTGTCAATTTCCAAGCAGTTTCAAGCCATTTCTTTTCCATTTCTTAGTAATTTTTGCCCGTTTCTTTCCTGCGCTCACCGTTTTCTGGCCCTTTCTAGCCTGCTGTTGCCCTTTTCTAGCCCCTTATAAGCCAGTTCTGGCTGTTTCTAAACAGTTTTTACCGTTCCTATCCCTTTTTGCCCATTTGAATCACATTTTCAGCCACTTTTGGCCATTACGATCCTATTTTTGCCCCCTTTCAACCCGTTTGAAGCCAGTTTGGGCCGTTTCTACCCTGTTTTTGCAGGTTTCAACCAGATTTAAGCCTCTTTTTTTCCTTTTCCTACATTTTTTGACCTTTCCTTTCCAGTTTTCTGCCGCTTTGGGACATATCTATCCCATTTTTTAGGTTTCATCCGGTTTTAAGCCTTTTCTTTTCTCTTCTTAGAATTTTTTGACCTTTCCTTCCCTGTTTTCTGGCACTTTGGGCCATTTCTGACCTGCTTTTGCCCTTTTCTAACCCATTGGAAGCCTTTTTTTCTTGCCTTTTCTGAACCATTTTTAAACCCTTTTTTCCTTTTCTAACCCATTTTTGTCAATTTCTCACACGTTTTCACCAAATTTTCTCAGTGCCTAACCCGTTTTTGCCCATTTCCAAGCCGTTTTAAGCCTTTTTAAATTTCCTTACCTAACATATTTTTGTCAATTTCCAAGCAGTTTCAAGCCATTTCTTTTCCATTTCTTAGTAATTTTTGCCCGTTTCTTTCCTGCGCTCACCGTTTTCTGGCCCTTTCTAGCCTGCTGTTGCCCTTTTCTAGCCCCTTATAAGCCAGTTCTGGCTGTTTCTAAACAGTTTTTACCGTTCCTATCCCTTTTTGCCCATTTGAATCACATTTTCAGCCACTTTTGGCCATTACGATCCTATTTTTGCCCCCTTTCAACCCGTTTGAAGCCAGTTTGGGCCGTTTCTACCCTGTTTTTGCAGGTTTCAACCAGATTTAAGCCTCTTTTTTTCCTTTTCCTACAATTTTTTGACCTTTCCTTTCCAGTTTTCTGCCGCTATGGGACATATCTATCCCATTTTTTAGGTTTCATCCAGTTTTAAGCCTTTTCTTTTCTGTTCTTAGAAATGTTTGACCTTTCTTTTCCTGTTTTCTGTCTTTCCTCCAGTTTTAAGCCTTTTCTTTTCTCTTCTTAGAATTTTTTGACCTTTCCTTCCCTGTTTTCTGGCACTTTGGGCCATTTCTGACCTGCTTTTGCCCATTTCTAACCCATTGGAAGCCTTTTTTTCTTGCCTTTTCTGAACCATTTTTAAACCCTTTTTTCCTTTTCTAACCCATTTTTGTCAATTTCTCACACGTTTTCACCAAATTTTCTCAGTGCCTAACCCGTTTTTGCCCATTTCCAAGCCGTTTTAAGCCTTTTTAAATTTCCTTACCTAACATATTTTTGTCAATTTCCAAGCAGTTTCAAGCCATTTCTTTTCCATTTCTTAGTAATTTTTGCCCGTTTCTTTCCTGCGCTCACCGTTTTCTGGCCCTTTCTAGCCTGCTGTTGCCCTTTTCTAGCCCCTTATAAGCCAGTTCTGGCTGTTTCTAAACAGTTTTTACCGTTCCTATCCCTTTTTGCCCATTTGAATCACATTTTCAGCCACTTTTGGCCATTACGATCCTATTTTTGCCCCCTTTCAACCCGTTTGAAGCCAGTTTTGGCCGTTTCTACCCTGTTTTTGCAGGTTTCAACCAGATTTAAGCCTCTTTTTTTCCTTTTCCTACATTTTTTGACCTTTCCTTTCCAGTTTTCTGCCGCTTTGGGACATATCTATCCCATTTTTTAGGTTTCATCCGGTTTTAAGCCTTTTCTTTTCTCTTCTTAGAATTTTTTGACCTTTCCTTCCTGTTTTCTGGCACTTTGGGCCATTTCTGACCTGCTTTTGCCCATTTCTAACCCATTGGAAGCCTTTTTTTCTTGCCTTTTCTGAACCATTTTTAAACCCTTTTTTCCTTTTCTAACCCATTTTTGTCAATTTCTCACACGTTTTCACCAAATTATCTCAGTGCCTAACCCGTTTTTGCCCATTTCCAAGCCGTTTTAAGCCTTTTTAAATTTCCTTACCTAACATATTTTTGTCAATTTCCAAGCAGTTTCAAGCCATTTCTTTTCCATTTCTTAGTAATTTTTGCCCGTTTCTTTCCTGCGCTCACCGTATTCTGGCCCTTTCTAGCCTGCTGTTGCCCTTTTCTAGCCCCTTATAATCCAGTTCTGGCTGTTTCTAAACAGTTTTTACAGTTCCTATCCCTTTTTGCCCATTTGAATCACATTTTCAGCCACTTTTGGCCATTACGATCCTATTTTTGCCCCCTTTCAACCCGTTTGAAGCCAGTTTGGGCCGTTTCTACCCTGTTTTTGCAGGTTTCAACCAGATTTAAGCCTCTTTTTTTCCTTTTCCTACAATTTTTTGACCTTTCCTTTCCAGTTTTCTGCCGCTTTGGGACATATCTATCCCATTTTTTTTTCATCCAGTTTTAAGCCTTTTCTTTTCTGTTCTTAGAAATGTTTGACCTTTCTTTTCCTGTTTTCTGTCTTTCCTCCAGTTTTAAGCCTTTTCTTTTCTCTTCTTAGAATTTTTTGACCTTTCCTTCCCTGTTTTCTGGCACTTTGGGCCATTTCTGACCTGCTTTTGCCCATTTCTAACCCATTGGAAGCCTTTTTTTCTTGCCTTTTCTGAACCATTTTTAAACCCTTTTTTCCTTTTCTAACCCATTTTTGTCAATTTCTCACACGTTTTCACCAAATTTTCTCAGTGCCTAACCCGTTTTTGCCCATTTCCAAGCCGTTTTAAGCCTTTTTAAATTTCCTTACCTAACATATTTTTGTCAATTTCCAAGCAGTTTCAAGCCATTTCTTTTCCATTTCTTAGTAATTTTTGCCCGTTTCTTTCCTGCGCTCACCGTTTTCTGGCCCTTTCTAGCCTGCTGTTGCCCTTTTCTAGCCCCTTATAAGCCAGTTCTGGCTGTTTCTAAACAGTTTTTACCGTTCCTATCCCTTTTTGCCCATTTGAATCACATTTTCAGCCACTTTTGGCCATTACGATCCTATTTTTGCCCCCTTTCAACCCGTTTGAAGCCAGTTTTGGCCGTTTCTACCCTGTTTTTGCAGGTTTCAACCAGATTTAAGCCTCTTTTTTTCCTTTTCCTACCATTTTTTGACCTTTCCTTTCCAGTTTTCTGCCGCTTTGGGACATATCTATCCCATTTTTTAGGTTTCATCCGGTTTTAAGCCTTTTCTTTTCTCTTCTTAGAATTTTTTGACCTTTCCTTTCCTGTTTTCTGGCACTTTGGGCCATTTCTGACCTGCTTTTGCCCATTTCTAACCCATTGGAAGCCTTTTTTTCTTGCCTTTTCTGAACCATTTTTAAACCCTTTTTTCCTTTTCTAACCCATTTTTGTCAATTTCTCACACGTTTTCACCAAATTATCTCAGTGCCTAACCCGTTTTTGCCCATTTCCAAGCCGTTTTAAGCCTTTTTAAATTTCCTTACCTAACATATTTTTGTCAATTTCCAAGCAGTTTCAAGCCATTTCTTTTCCATTTCTTAGTAATTTTTGCCCGTTTCTTTCCTGCGCTCACCGTATTCTGGCCCTTTCTAGCCTGCTGTTGCCCTTTTCTAGCCCCTTATAAGCCAGTTCTGGCTGTTTCTAAACAGTTTTTACCGTTCCTATCCCTTTTTGCCCATTTGAATCACATTTTCAGCCACTTTTGGCCATTACGATCCTATTTTTGCCCCCTTTCAACCCGTTTGAAGCCAGTTTTGGCCGTTTCTACCCTGTTTTTGCAGGTTTCAACCAGATTTAAGCCTCTTTTTTTCCTTTTCCTACAATTTTTTGACCTTTCCTTTCCAGTTTTCTGCCGCTATGGGACATATCTATCCCATTTTTTAGGTTTCATCCAGTTTTAAGCCTTTTCTTTTCTGTTCTTAGAAATGTTTGACCTTTCTTTTCCTGTTTTCTGTCTTTCCTCCAGTTTTAAGCCTTTTCTTTTCTCTTCTTAGAATTTTTTGACCTTTCCTTCCCTGTTTTCTGGCACTTTGGGCCATTTCTGACCTGCTTTTGCCCATTTCTAACCCATTGGAAGCCTTTTTTTCTTGCCTTTTCTGAACCATTTTTAAACCCTTTTTTCCTTTTCTAACCCATTTTTGTCAATTTCTCACACGTTTTCACCAAATTTTCTCAGTGCCTAACCCGTTTTTGCCCATTTCCAAGCCGTTTTAAGCCTTTTTAAATTTCCTTACCTAACATATTTTTGTCAATTTCCAAGCAGTTTCAAGCCATTTCTTTTCCATTTCTTAGTAATTTTTGCCCGTTTCTTTCCTGCGCTCACCGTATTCTGGCCCTTTCTAGCCTGCTGTTGCCCTTTTCTAGCCCCTTATAAGCCAGTTCTGGCTGTTTCTAAACAGTTTTTACCGTTCCTATCCCTTTTTGCCCATTTGAATCACATTTTCAGCCACTTTTGGCCATTACGATCCTATTTTTGCCCCCTTTCAACCCGTTTGAAGCCAGTTTTGGCCGTTTCTACCCTGTTTTTGCAGGTTTCAACCAGATTTAAGCCTCTTTTTTTCCTTTTCCTACCATTTTTTGACCTTTCCTTTCCAGTTTTCTGCCGCTTTGGGACATATCTATCCCATTTTTTAGGTTTCATCCGTTTTAAGTTCTTAAAAGTTTTAAGCCTTTTCTTTTCTCTTCTTAGAATTTTTTGACCTTTCCTTCCCTGTTTTCTGGCACTTTGGGCCATTTCTGACCTGCTTTTGCCCATTTCTAACCCATTGGAAGCCTTTTTTTCTTGCCTTTTCTGAACCATTTTTAAACCCTTTTTTCCTTTTCTAACCCATTTTTGTCAATTTCTCACACGTTTTCTCCAAATTTTCTCAGTGCCTAACCCGTTTTTGCCCATTTCCAAGCCGTTTTAAGCCTTTTTAAATTTCCTTATCTAACATATTTTTGTCAATTTCCAAGCAGTTTCAAGCCATTTCTTTTCCATTTCTTAGTAATTTTTGCCCGTTTCTTTCCTGCGCTCACCGTATTCTGGCCCTTTCTAGCCTGCTGTTGCCCTTTTCTAGCCCCTTATAAGCCAGTTCTGGCTGTTTCTAAACAGTTTTTACCGTTCCTATCCCTTTTTGCCCATTTGAATCACATTTTCAGCCACTTTTGGCCATTACGATCCTATTTTTGCTCCCTTTCAACCCGTTTGAAGCCAGTTTTGGCCGTTTCTACCCTGTTTTTGCAGGTTTCAACCAGATTTAAGCCTCTTTTTTTCCTTTTCCTACAATTTTTTGACCTTTCCTTTCCAGTTTTCTGCCGCTTTGGGACATATCTATCCCATTTTTTAGGTTTCATCCGGTTTTAAGCCTTTTCTTTTCTCTTCTTAGAATTTTTTGACCTTTCTTTTCCTGTTTTCTGGCACTTTGGGCCATTTCTGACCTGCTTTTGCCCTTTTCTAACCCATTGGAAGCCTTTTTTTCTTGCCTTTTCTGAACCATTTTTAAACCCTTTTTTCCTTTTCTAACCCATTTTTGTCAATTTCTCACACGTTTTCACCAAATTTTCTCAGTGCCTAACCCGTTTTTGCCCATTTCCAAGCCGTTTTAAGCCTTTTTAAATTTCCTTACCTAACATATTTTTGTCAATTTCCAAGCAGTTTCAAGCCATTTCTTTTCCATTTCTTAGTAATTTTTGCCCGTTTCTTTCCTGCGCTCACCGTTTTCTGGCCCTTTCTAGCCTGCTGTTGCCCTTTTCTAGCCCCTTATAAGCCAGTTCTGGCTGTTTCTAAACAGTTTTTACCGTTCCTATCCCTTTTTGCCCATTTGAATCACATTTTCAGCCACTTTTGGCCATTACGATCCTATTTTTGCCCCCTTTCAACCCGTTTGAAGCCAGTTTGGGCCGTTTCTACCCTGTTTTTGCAGGTTTCAACCAGATTTAAGCCTCTTTTTTTCCTTTTCCTACCATTTTTTGACCTTTCCTTTCCAGTTTTCTGCCGCTTTGGGACATATCTATCCCATTTTTTAGGGTTTTCATCCTGTTCTTAAGACCTTTCTTTTCCTGTTTTCTGTCTTTTCTTTTCTCTTCTTAGAATTTTTTGACCTTTCCTTCCCTGTTTTCTGGCACTTTGGGCCATTTCTGACCTGCTTTTGCCCATTTCTAACCCATTGGAAGCCTTTTTTTCTTGCCTTTTCTGAACCATTTTTAAACCCTTTTTTCCTTTTCTAACCCATTTTTGTCAATTTCTCACACGTTTTCACCAAATTTTCTCAGTGCCTAACCCGTTTTTGCCCATTTCCAAGCCGTTTTAAGCCTTTTTAAATTTCCTTACCTAACATATTTTTGTCAATTTCCAAGCAGTTTCAAGCCATTTCTTTTCCATTTCTTAGTAATTTTTGCCCGTTTCTTTCCTGCGCTCACCGTTTTCTGGCCCTTTCTAGCCTGCTGTTGCCCTTTTCTAGCCCCTTATAAGCCAGTTCTGGCTGTTTCTAAACAGTTTTTACCGTTCCTATCCCTTTTTGCCCATTTGAATCACATTTTCAGCCACTTTTGGCCATTACGATCCTATTTTTGCCCCCTTTCAACCCGTTTGAAGCCAGTTTGGGCCGTTTCTACCCTGTTTTTGCAGGTTTCAACCAGATTTAAGCCTCTTTTTTTCCTTTTCCTACATTTTTTGACCTTTCCTTTCCAGTTTTCTGCCGCTTTGGGACATATCTATCCCATTTTTTAGGTTTCATCCAGTTTTAAGCCTTTTCTTTTCTGTTCTTAGAAATGTTTGACCTTTCTTTTCCTGTTTTCTGTCTTTCCTAGTTTTAAGCCTTTTCTTTTCTCTTCTTAGAATTTTTTGACCTTTCCTTCCCTGTTTTCTGGCACTTTGGGCCATTTCTGACCTGCTTTTGCCCATTTCTAACCCATTGGAAGCCTTTTTTTCTTGCCTTTTCTGAACCATTTTTAAACCCTTTTTTCCTTTTCTAACCCATTTTTGTCAATTTCTCACACGTTTTCACCAAATTATCTCAGTGCCTAACCCGTTTTTGCCCATTTCCAAGCCGTTTTAAGCCTTTTTAAATTTCCTTACCTAACATATTTTTGTCAATTTCCAAGCAGTTTCAAGCCATTTCTTTTCCATTTCTTAGTAATTTTTGCCCGTTTCTTTCCTGCGCTCACCGTATTCTGGCCCTTTCTAGCCTGCTGTTGCCCTTTTCTAGCCCCTTATAAGCCAGTTCTGGCTGTTTCTAAACAGTTTTTACCGTTCCTATCCCTTTTTGCCCATTTGAATCACATTTTCAGCCACTTTTGGCCATTACGATCCTATTTTTGCCCCCTTTCAACCCGTTTGAAGCCAGTTTGGGCCGTTTCTACCCTGTTTTTGCAGGTTTCAACCAGATTTAAGCCTCTTTTTTTCCTTTTCCTACAATTTTTTGACCTTTCCTTTCCAGTTTTCTGCCGCTTTGGGACATATCTATCCCATTTTTTAGGTTTCATCCAGCCTTTTCTTTTCTGTTCTTAGAAAGTTTGACCTTTCTTTTCCTGTTTTCTGTCTTTTCCAGTTTTAAGCCTTTTCTTTTCTCTTCTTAGAATTTTTTGACCTTTCTTTCCTGTTTTCTGGCACTTTGGGCCATTTCTGACCTGCTTTTGCCCATTTCTAACCCATTGGAAGCCTTTTTTTCTTGCCTTTTCTGAACCATTTTTAAACCCTTTTTTCCTTTTCTAACCCATTTTTGTCAATTTCTCACACGTTTTCACCAAATTTCTCAGTGCCTAACCCGTTTTTGCCCATTTCCAAGCCGTTTTAAGCCTTTTTAAATTTCCTTACCTAACATATTTTTGTCAATTTCCAAGCAGTTTCAAGCCATTTCTTTTCCATTTCTTAGTAATTTTTGCCCGTTTCTTTCCTGCGCTCACCGTTTTCTGGCCCTTTCTAGCCTGCTGTTGCCCTTTTCTAGCCCCTTATAAGCCAGTTCTGGCTGTTTCTAAACAGTTTTTACCGTTCCTATCCCTTTTTGCCCATTTGAATCACATTTTCAGCCACTTTTGGCCATTACGATCCTATTTTTGCCCCCTTTCAACCCGTTTGAAGCCAGTTTGGGCCGTTTCTACCCTGTTTTTGCAGGTTTCAACCAGATTTAAGCCTCTTTTTTTCCTTTTCCTACCATTTTTTGACCTTTCCTTTCCAGTTTTCTGCCGCTTTGGGACATATCTATCCCATTTTTTAGGTTTCATCCAGTTTTAAGCCTTTTCTTTTCTGTTCTTAGAAATGTTTGACCTTTCTTTTCCTGTTTTCTGTCTTTCCTCCAGTTTTAAGCCTTTTCTTTTCTCTTCTTAGAATTTTTTGACCTTTCCTTCCCTGTTTTCTGGCACTTTGGGCCATTTCTGACCTGCTTTTGCCCATTTCTAACCCATTGGAAGCCTTTTTTTCTTGCCTTTTCTGAACCATTTTTAAACCCTTTTTTCCTTTTCTAACCCATTTTTGTCAATTTCTCACACGTTTTCACCAAATTATCTCAGTGCCTAACCCGTTTTTGCCCATTTCCAAGCCGTTTTAAGCCTTTTTAAATTTCCTTACCTAACATATTTTTGTCAATTTCCAAGCAGTTTCAAGCCATTTCTTTTCCATTTCTTAGTAATTTTTGCCCGTTTCTTTCCTGCGCTCACCGTTTTCTGGCCCTTTCTAGCCTGCTGTTGCCCTTTTCTAGCCCCTTATAAGCCAGTTCTGGCTGTTTCTAAACAGTTTTTACCGTTCCTATCCCTTTTTGCCCATTTGAATCACATTTTCAGCCACTTTTGGCCATTACGATCCTATTTTTGCCCCCTTTCAACCCGTTTGAAGCCAGTTTTGGCCGTTTCTACCCTGTTTTTGCAGGTTTCAACCAGATTTAAGCCTCTTTTTTTCCTTTTCCTACAATTTTTTGACCTTTCCTTTCCAGTTTTCTGCCGCTTTGGGACATATCTATCCCATTTTTTAGGTTTCATCCGGTTTTAAGCCTTTTCTTTTCTGTTCTTAGAAATGTTTGACCTTTCTTTTCCTGTTTTCTGTCTTTCCTCCAGTTTTAAGCCTTTTCTTTTCTCTTCTTAGAATTTTTTGACCTTTCCTTCCCTGTTTTCTGGCACTTTGGGCCATTTCTGACCTGCTTTTGCCCATTTCTAACCCATTGGAAGCCTTTTTTTCTTGCCTTTTCTGAACCATTTTTAAACCCTTTTTTCCTTTTCTAACCCATTTTTGTCAATTTCTCACACGTTTTCACCAAATTTTCTCAGTGCCTAACCCGTTTTTGCCCATTTCCAAGCCGTTTTAAGCCTTTTTAAATTTCCTTACCTAACATATTTTTGTCAATTTCCAAGCAGTTTCAAGCCATTTCTTTTCCATTTCTTAGTAATTTTTGCCCGTTTCTTTCCTGCGCTCACCGTTTTCTGGCCCTTTCTAGCCTGCTGTTGCCCTTTTCTAGCCCCTTATAAGCCAGTTCTGGCTGTTTCTAAACAGTTTTTACCGTTCCTATCCCTTTTTGCCCATTTGAATCACATTTTCAGCCACTTTTGGCCATTACGATCCTATTTTTGCCCCCTTTCAACCCGTTTGAAGCCAGTTTGGGCCGTTTCTACCCTGTTTTTGCAGGTTTCAACCAGATTTAAGCCTCTTTTTTTCCTTTTCCTACATTTTTTGACCTTTCCTTTCCAGTTTTCTGCCGCTTTGGGACATATCTATCCCATTTTTTAGGTTTCATAGTTTTAAGCCTTTTCTTTTCTGTTCACCGTTTTAAGCCTTTTCTTTTCTCTTCTTAGAATTTTTTGACCTTTCCTTCCCTGTTTTCTGGCACTTTGGGCCATTTCTGACCTGCTTTTGCCCATTTCTAACCCATTGGAAGCCTTTTTTTCTTGCCTTTTCTGAACCATTTTTAAACCCTTTTTTCCTTTTCTAACCCATTTTTGTCAATTTCTCACACGTTTTCACCAAATTTTCTCAGTGCCTAACCCGTTTTTGCCCATTTCCAAGCCGTTTTAAGCCTTTTTAAATTTCCTTACCTAACATATTTTTGTCAATTTCCAAGCAGTTTCAAGCCATTTCTTTTCCATTTCTTAGTAATTTTTGCCCGTTTCTTTCCTGCGCTCACCGTTTTCTGGCCCTTTCTAGCCTGCTGTTGCCCTTTTCTAGCCCCTTATAAGCCAGTTCTGGCTGTTTCTAAACAGTTTTTACCGTTCCTATCCCTTTTTGCCCATTTGAATCACATTTTCAGCCACTTTTGGCCATTACGATCCTATTTTTGCCCCCTTTCAACCCGTTTGAAGCCAGTTTGGGCCGTTTCTACCCTGTTTTTGCAGGTTTCAACCAGATTTAAGCCTCTTTTTTTCCTTTTCCTACCATTTTTTGACCTTTCCTTTCCAGTTTTCTGCCGCTTTGGGACATATCTATCCCATTTTTTAGGTTTCATCCAGTTTTAAGCCTTTTCTTTTCTGTTCTTAGAAAACCTTTCTTTTCCTGTTTTCTGTCTTTCCTCCAGTTTTAAGCCTTTTCTTTTCTCTTCTTAGAATTTTTTGACCTTTCCTTCCTGTTTTCTGGCACTTTGGGCCATTTCTGACCTGCTTTTGCCCATTTCTAACCCATTGGAAGCCTTTTTTTCTTGCCTTTTCTGAACCATTTTTAAACCCTTTTTTCCTTTTCTAACCCATTTTTGTCAATTTCTCACACGTTTTCACCAAATTTTCTCAGTGCCTAACCCGTTTTTGCCCATTTCCAAGCCGTTTTAAGCCTTTTTAAATTTCCTTACCTAACATATTTTTGTCAATTTCCAAGCAGTTTCA
The DNA here is from genome assembly GCF_012275295.1 of Melopsittacus undulatus. Classification (NCBI taxonomy): domain Eukaryota; kingdom Metazoa; phylum Chordata; class Aves; order Psittaciformes; family Psittaculidae; genus Melopsittacus; species Melopsittacus undulatus. The sequence goes on along the minus strand of NW_022994091.1, from coordinate 116,070 downwards.
AGCCATTTCTTTTCCATTTCTTAGTAATTTTTGCCCGTTTCTTTCCTGCGCTCACCGTTTTCTGGCCCTTTCTAGCCTGCTGTTGCCCTTTTCTAGCCCCTTATAAGCCAGTTCTGGCTGTTTCTAAACAGTTTTTACCGTTCCTATCCCTTTTTGCCCATTTGAATCACATTTTCAGCCACTTTTGGCCATTACGATCCTATTTTTGCCCCCTTTCAACCCGTTTGAAGCCAGTTTGGGCCGTTTCTACCCTGTTTTTGCAGGTTTCAACCAGATTTAAGCCTCTTTTTTTCCTTTTCCTACATTTTTTGACCTTTCCTTTCCAGTTTTCTGCCGCTTTGGGACATATCTATCCCCATTTTTTAAGCCTTTTCATGTTCTTAGAAATGTTTGACCTTTCTTTTCCTGTTTTCTGTCTTTTCAGTTTTAAGCCTCTTCTTAGAATTTTTTGACCTTTCCTTCCCTGTTTTCTGGCACTTTGGGCCATTTCTGACCTGCTTTTGCCCATTTCTAACCCATTGGAAGCCTTTTTTTCTTGCCTTTTCTGAACCATTTTTAAACCCTTTTTTCCTTTTCTAACCCATTTTTGTCAATTTCTCACACGTTTTCACCAAATTATCTCAGTGCCTAACCCGTTTTTGCCCATTTCCAAGCCGTTTTAAGCCTTTTTAAATTTCCTTACCTAACATATTTTTGTCAATTTCCAAGCAGTTTCAAGCCATTTCTTTTCCATTTCTTAGTAATTTTTGCCCGTTTCTTTCCTGCGCTCACCGTTTTCTGGCCCTTTCTAGCCTGGTGTTGCCCTTTTCTAGCCCCTTATAAGCCAGTTCTGGCTGTTTCTAAACAGTTTTTACCGTTCCTATCCCTTTTTGCCCATTTGAATCACATTTTCAGCCACTTTTGGCCATTACGATCCTATTTTTGCCCCCTTTCAACCCGTTTGAAGCCAGTTTGGGCCGTTTCTACCCTGTTTTTGCAGGTTTCAACCAGATTTAAGCCTCTTTTTTTCCTTTTCCTACCATTTTTTGACCTTTCCTTTCCAGTTTTCTGCCGCTTTGGGACATATCTATCCCATTTTTTAGGTTTCATCCAGTTTTAAGCCTTTTCTTTTCTGTTCTTAGAAATGTTTGACCTTTCTTTTCCTGTTTTCTGTCTTTCCTCCAGTTTTAAGCCTTTTCTTTTCTCTTCTTAGAATTTTTTGACCTTTCCTTCCCTGTTTTCTGGCACTTTGGGCCATTTCTGACCTGCTTTTGCCCATTTCTAACCCATTGGAAGCCTTTTTTTCTTGCCTTTTCTGAACCATTTTTAAACCCTTTTTTCCTTTTCTAACCCATTTTTGTCAATTTCTCACACGTTTTCACCAAATTTTCTCAGTGCCTAACCCGTTTTTGCCCATTTCCAAGCCGTTTTAAGCCTTTTTAAATTTCCTTATCTAACATATTTTTGTCAATTTCCAAGCAGTTTCAAGCCATTTCTTTTCCATTTCTTAGTAATTTTTGCCCGTTTCTTTCCTGCGCTCACCGTTTTCTGGCCCTTTCTAGCCTGCTGTTGCCCTTTTCTAGCCCCTTATAAGCCAGTTCTGGCTGTTTCTAAACAGTTTTTACCGTTCCTATCCCTTTTTGCCCATTTGAATCACATTTTCAGCCACTTTTGGCCATTACGATCCTATTTTTGCCCCCTTTCAACCCGTTTGAAGCCAGTTTTGGCCGTTTCTACCCTGTTTTTGCAGGTTTCAACCAGATTTAAGCCTCTTTTTTTCCTTTTCCTACAATTTTTTGACCTTTCCTTTCCAGTTTTCTGCCGCTTTGGGACATATCTATCCCATTTTTTAGTTTTCATCCGGTTTTAAGCCTTTTCTTTTCTCTTCTTAGAATTTTTTGACCTTTCTTCCCTGTTTTCTGGCACTTTGTGCCATTTCTGACCTGCTTTTGCCCATTTCTAACCCATTGGAAGCCTTTTTTTCTTGCCTTTTCTGAACCATTTTTAAACCCTTTTTTCCTTTTCTAACCCATTTTTGTCAATTTCTCACACGTTTTCACCAAATTTTCTCAGTGCCTAACCCGTTTTTGCCCATTTCCAAGCCGTTTTAAGCCTTTTTAAATTTCCTTACCTAACATATTTTTGTCAATTTCCAAGCAGTTTCAAGCCATTTCTTTTCCATTTCTTAGTAATTTTTGCCCGTTTCTTTCCTGCGCTCACCGTTTTCTGGCCCTTTCTAGCCTGCTGTTGCCCTTTTCTAGCACCTTATAAGCCAGTTCTGGCTGTTTCTAAACAGTTTTTACCGTTCCTATCCCTTTTTGCCCATTTGAATCACATTTTCAGCCACTTTTGGCCATTACGATCCTATTTTTGCCCCCTTTCAACCCGTTTGAAGCCAGTTTGGGCCGTTTCTACCCTGTTTTTGCAGGTTTCAACCAGATTTAAGCCTCTTTTTTTCCTTTTCCTACCATTTTTTGACCTTTCCTTTCCAGTTTTCTGCCGCTTTGGGACATATCTATCCCATTTTTTAGGTTTCATCCAGTTTTAAGCCTTTTCTTTTCTGTTCTTAGAAATGTTTGACCTTTCTTTTCCTGTTTTCTGTCTTTCCTCCAGTTTTAAGCCTTTTCTTTTCTCTTCTTAGAATTTTTTGACCTTTCCTTCCCTGTTTTCTGGCACTTTGGGCCATTTCTGACCTGCTTTTGCCCATTTCTAACCCATTGGAAGCCTTTTTTTCTTGCCTTTTCTGAACCATTTTTAAACCCTTTTTTCCTTTTCTAACCCATTTTTGTCAATTTCTCACACGTTTTCACCAAATTTTCTCAGTGCCTAACCCGTTTTTGCCCATTTCCAAGCCGTTTTAAGCCTTTTTAAATTTCCTTACCTAACATATTTTTGTCAATTTCCAAGCAGTTTCAAGCCATTTCTTTTCCATTTCTTAGTAATTTTTGCCCGTTTCTTTCCTGCGCTCACCGTTTTCTGGCCCTTTCTAGCCTGCTGTTGCCCTTTTCTAGCCCCTTATAAGCCAGTTCTGGCTGTTTCTAAACAGTTTTTACCGTTCCTATCCCTTTTTGCCCATTTGAATCACATTTTCAGCCACTTTTGGCCATTACGATCCTATTTTTGCCCCCTTTCAACCCGTTTGAAGCCAGTTTGGGCCGTTTCTACCCTGTTTTTGCAGGTTTCAACCAGATTTAAGCCTCTTTTTTTCCTTTTCCTACCATTTTTTGACCTTTCCTTTCCAGTTTTCTGCCGCTTTGGGACATATCTATCCCATTTTTTAGGTTTCATCCAGTTTTAAGCCTTTTCTTTTCTGTTCTTAGAAATTCCTCCAGTTTTAAGCCTTTTCTTTTCTCTTCTTAGAATTTTTTGACCTTTCCTTCCCTGTTTTCTGGCACTTTGGGCCATTTCTGACCTGCTTTTGCCCATTTCTAACCCATTGGAAGCCTTTTTTTCTTGCCTTTTCTGAACCATTTTTAAACCCTTTTTTCCTTTTCTAACCCATTTTTGTCAATTTCTCACACGTTTTCACCAAATTATCTCAGTGCCTAACCCGTTTTTGCCCATTTCCAAGCCGTTTTAAGCCTTTTTAAATTTCCTTACCTAACATATTTTTGTCAATTTCCAAGCAGTTTCAAGCCATTTCTTTTCCATTTCTTAGTAATTTTTGCCCGTTTCTTTCCTGCGCTCACCGTTTTCTGGCCCTTTCTAGCCTGCTGTTGCCCTTTTCTAGCCCCTTATAAGCCAGTTCTGGCTGTTTCTAAACAGTTTTTACCGTTCCTATCCCTTTTTGCCCATTTGAATCACATTTTCAGCCACTTTTGGCCATTACGATCCTATTTTTGCCCCCTTTCAACCCGTTTGAAGCCAGTTTGGGCCGTTTCTACCCTGTTTTTGCAGGTTTCAACCAGATTTAAGCCTCTTTTTTTCCTTTTCCTACCATTTTTTGACCTTTCCTTTCCAGTTTTCTGCCGCTTTGGGACATATCTATCCCATTTTTTAGGTTTCATCCAGTTTTAAGCCTTTTCTTTTCTGTTCTTAGAAATGTTTGACCTTTCTTTTCCTGTTTTCTGTCTTTCCTCCAGTTTTAAGCCTTTTCTTTTCTCTTCTTAGAATTTTTTGACCTTTCCTTCCCTGTTTTCTGGCACTTTGGGCCATTTCTGACCTGCTTTTGCCCATTTCTAACCCATTGGAAGCCTTTTTTTCTTGCCTTTTCTGAACCATTTTTAAACCCTTTTTTCCTTTTCTAACCCATTTTTGTCAATTTCTCACACGTTTTCACCAAATTATCTCAGTGCCTAACCCGTTTTTGCCCATTTCCAAGCCGTTTTAAGCCTTTTTAAATTTCCTTATCTAACATATTTTTGTCAATTTCCAAGCAGTTTCAAGCCATTTCTTTTCCATTTCTTAGTAATTTTTGCCCGTTTCTTTCCTGCGCTCACCGTTTTCTGGCCCTTTCTAGCCTGCTGTTGCCCTTTTCTAGCCCCTTATAAGCCAGTTCTGGCTGTTTCTAAACAGTTTTTACCGTTCCTATCCCTTTTTGCCCATTTGAATCACATTTTCAGCCACTTTTGGCCATTACGATCCTATTTTTGCCCCCTTTCAACCCGTTTGAAGCCAGTTTGGGCCGTTTCTACCCTGTTTTTGCAGGTTTCAACCAGATTTAAGCCTCTTTTTTTCCTTTTCCTACCATTTTTTGACCTTTCCTTTCCAGTTTTCTGCCGCTTTGGGACATATCTATCCCATTTTTTAGGTTTCATCCAGTTTTAAGCCTTTTCTTTTCTGTTCTTAGAAATGTTTGACCTTTCTTTTCCTGTTTTCTGTCTTTCCTCCAGTTTTAAGCCTTTTCTTTTCTCTTCTTAGAATTTTTTGACCTTTCCTTCCCTGTTTTCTGGCACTTTGGGCCATTTCTGACCTGCTTTTGCCCATTTCTAACCCATTGGAAGCCTTTTTTTCTTGCCTTTTCTGAACCATTTTTAAACCCTTTTTTCCTTTTCTAACCCATTTTTGTCAATTTCTCACACGTTTTCACCAAATTATCTCAGTGCCTAACCCGTTTTTGCCCATTTCCAAGCCGTTTTAAGCCTTTTTAAATTTCCTTACCTAACATATTTTTGTCAATTTCCAAGCAGTTTCAAGCCATTTCTTTTCCATTTCTTAGTAATTTTTGCCCGTTTCTTTCCTGCGCTCACCGTTTTCTGGCCCTTTCTAGCCTGCTGTTGCCCTTTTCTAGCCCCTTATAAGCCAGTTCTGGCTGTTTCTAAACAGTTTTTACCGTTCCTATCCCTTTTTGCCCATTTGAATCACATTTTCAGCCACTTTTGGCCATTACGATCCTATTTTTGCCCCCTTTCAACCCGTTTGAAGCCAGTTTTGGCCGTTTCTACCCTGTTTTTTCAGGTTTCAACCAGATTTAAGCCTCTTTTTTTCCTTTTCCTACCATTTTTTGACCTTTCCTTTCCAGTTTTCTGCCGCTTTGGGACATATCTATCCCATTTTTTAGGTTTCATCCAGTTTTAAGCCTTTTCTTTTCTGTTCTTAGAAATGTTTGACCTTTCTTTTCCTGTTTTCTGTCTTTCCTCCAGTTTTAAGCCTTTTCTTTTCTCTTCTTAGAATTTTTTGACCTTTCCTTCCCTGTTTTCTGGCACTTTGGGCCATTTCTGACCTGCTTTTGCCCATTTCTAACCCATTGGAAGCCTTTTTTTCTTGCCTTTTCTGAACCATTTTTAAACCCTTTTTTCCTTTTCTAACCCATTTTTGTCAATTTCTCACACGTTTTCACCAAATTTTCTCAGTGCCTAACCCGTTTTTGCCCATTTCCAAGCCGTTTTAAGCCTTTTTAAATTTCCTTATCTAACATATTTTTGTCAATTTCCAAGCAGTTTCAAGCCATTTCTTTTCCATTTCTTAGTAATTTTTGCCCGTTTCTTTCCTGCGCTCACCGTTTTCTGGCCCTTTCTAGCCTGGTGTTGCCCTTTTCTAGCCCCTTATAAGCCAGTTCTGGCTGTTTCTAAACAGTTTTTACCGTTCCTATCCCTTTTTGCCCATTTGAATCACATTTTCAGCCACTTTTGGCCATTACGATCCTATTTTTGCCCCCTTTCAACCCGTTTGAAGCCAGTTTTGGCCGTTTCTACCCTGTTTTTGCAGGTTTCAACCAGATTTAAGCCTCTTTTTTTCCTTTTCCTACAATTTTTTGACCTTTCCTTTCCAGTTTTCTGCCGCTTTGGGACATATCTATCCCATTTTTTAGGTTTCATCCGGTTTTAAGCCTTTTCTTTTCTCTTCTTACAATTTTTTGACCTTTCCTTCCCTGTTTTCTGGCACTTTGGGCCATTTCTGACCTGCTTTTGCCCATTTCTAACCCATTGGAAGCCTTTTTTTCTTGCCTTTTCTGAACCATTTTTAAACCCTTTTTTCCTTTTCTAACCCATTTTTGTCAATTTCTCACACGTTTTCACCAAATTTTCTCAGTGCCTAACCCGTTTTTGCCCATTTCCAAGCCGTTTTAAGCCTTTTTAAATTTCCTTACCTAACATATTTTTGTCAATTTCCAAGCAGTTTCAAGCCATTTCTTTTCCATTTCTTAGTAATTTTTGCCCGTTTCTTTCCTGCGCTCACCGTTTTCTGGCCCTTTCTAGCCTGCTGTTGCCCTTTTCTAGCCCCTTATAAGCCAGTTCTGGCTGTTTCTAAACAGTTTTTACCGTTCCTATCCCTTTTTGCCCATTTGAATCACATTTTCAGCCACTTTTGGCCATTACGATCCTATTTTTGCCCCCTTTCAACCCGTTTGAAGCCAGTTTGGGCCGTTTCTACCCTGTTTTTGCAGGTTTCAACCAGATTTAAGCCTCTTTTTTTCCTTTTCCTACCATTTTTTGACCTTTCCTTTCCAGTTTTCTGCCGCTTTGGGACATATCTATCCCATTTTTTAGGTTTCATCCAGTTTTAAGCCTTTTCTTTTCTGTTCTTAGAAATGTTTGACCTTTCTTTTCCTGTTTTCTGTCTTTCCTCCAGTTTTAAGCCTTTTCTTTTCTCTTCTTAGAATTTTTTGACCTTTCCTTCCCTGTTTTCTGGCACTTTGGGCCATTTCTGACCTGCTTTTGCCCATTTCTAACCCATTGGAAGCCTTTTTTTCTTGCCTTTTCTGAACCATTTTTAAACCCTTTTTTCCTTTTCTAACCCATTTTTGTCAATTTCTCACACGTTTTCACCAAATTTTCTCAGTGCCTAACCCGTTTTTGCCCATTTCCAAGCCGTTTTAAGCCTTTTTAAATTTCCTTACCTAACATATTTTTGTCAATTTCCAAGCAGTTTCAAGCCATTTCTTTTCCATTTCTTAGTAATTTTTGCCCGTTTCTTTCCTGCGCTCACCGTTTTCTGGCCCTTTCTAGCCTGCTGTTGCCCTTTTCTAGCCCCTTATAAGCCAGTTCTGGCTGTTTCTAAACAGTTTTTACCGTTCCTATCCCTTTTTGCCCATTTGAATCACATTTTCAGCCACTTTTGGCCATTACGATCCTATTTTTGCCCCCTTTCAACCCGTTTGAAGCCAGTTTGGGCCGTTTCTACCCTGTTTTTGCAGGTTTCAACCAGATTTAAGCCTCTTTTTTTCCTTTTCCTACCATTTTTTGACCTTTCCTTTCCAGTTTTCTGCCGCTTTGGGACATATCTATCCCATTTTTTAGGTTTCATCCAGTTTTAAGCCTTTTCTTTTCTGTTCTTAGAAATGTTTGACCTTTCTTTTCCTGTTTTCTGTCTTTCCTCCAGTTTTAAGCCTTTTCTTTTCTCTTCTTAGAATTTTTTGACCTTTCCTTCCCTGTTTTCTGGCACTTTGGGCCATTTCTGACCTGCTTTTGCCCATTTCTAACCCATTGGAAGCCTTTTTTTCTTGCCTTTTCTGAACCATTTTTAAACCCTTTTTTCCTTTTCTAACCCATTTTTGTCAATTTCTCACACGTTTTCACCAAATTATCTCAGTGCCTAACCCGTTTTTGCCCATTTCCAAGCCGTTTTAAGCCTTTTTAAATTTCCTTACCTAACATATTTTTGTCAATTTCCAAGCAGTTTCAAGCCATTTCTTTTCCATTTCTTAGTAATTTTTGCCCGTTTCTTTCCTGCGCTCACCGTTTTCTGGCCCTTTCTAGCCTGCTGTTGCCCTTTTCTAGCCCCTTATAAGCCAGTTCTGGCTGTTTCTAAACAGTTTTTACCGTTCCTATCCCTTTTTGCCCATTTGAATCACATTTTCAGCCACTTTTGGCCATTACGATCCTATTTTTGCCCCCTTTCAACCCGTTTGAAGCCAGTTTGGGCCGTTTCTACCCTGTTTTTGCAGGTTTCAACCAGATTTAAGCCTCTTTTTTTCCTTTTCCTACCATTTTTTGACCTTTCCTTTCCAGTTTTCTGCCGCTTTGGGACATATCTATCCCATTTTTTAGGTTTCATCCAGTTTTAAGCCTTTTCTTTTCTGTTCTTAGAAATGTTTGACCTTTCTTTTCCTGTTTTCTGTCTTTCCTCCAGTTTTAAGCCTTTTCTTTTCTCTTCTTAGAATTTTTTGACCTTTCCTTCCCTGTTTTCTGGCACTTTGGGCCATTTCTGACCTGCTTTTGCCCATTTCTAACCCATTGGAAGCCTTTTTTTCTTGCCTTTTCTGAACCATTTTTAAACCCTTTTTTCCTTTTCTAACCCATTTTTGTCAATTTCTCACACGTTTTCACCAAATTATCTCAGTGCCTAACCCGTTTTTGCCCATTTCCAAGCCGTTTTAAGCCTTTTTAAATTTCCTTACCTAACATATTTTTGTCAATTTCCAAGCAGTTTCAAGCCATTTCTTTTCCATTTCTTAGTAATTTTTGCCCGTTTCTTTCCTGCGCTCACCGTTTTCTGGCCCTTTCTAGCCTGCTGTTGCCCTTTTCTAGCCCCTTATAAGCCAGTTCTGGCTGTTTCTAAACAGTTTTTACCGTTCCTATCCCTTTTTGCCCATTTGAATCACATTTTCAGCCACTTTTGGCCATTACGATCCTATTTTTGCCCCCTTTCAACCCGTTTGAAGCCAGTTTGGGCCGTTTCTACCCTGTTTTTGCAGGTTTCAACCAGATTTAAGCCTCTTTTTTTCCTTTTCCTACCATTTTTTGACCTTTCCTTTCCAGTTTTCTGCCGCTTTGGGACATATCTATCCCATTTTTTAGGTTTCATCCAGTTTTAAGCCTTTTCTTTTCTGTTCTTAGAAATGTTTGACCTTTCTTTTCCTGTTTTCTGTCTTTCCTCCAGTTTTAAGCCTTTTCTTTTCTCTTCTTAGAATTTTTTGACCTTTCCTTTCCAGTTTTCTGGCACTTTGGGCCATTTCTGACCTGCTTTTGCCCATTTCTAACCCATTGGAAGCCTTTTTTTCTTGCCTTTTCTGAACCATTTTTAAACCCTTTTTTCCTTTTCTAACCCATTTTTGTCAATTTCTCACACGTTTTCACCAAATTTTCTCAGTGCCTAACCCGTTTTTGCCCATTTCCAAGCCGTTTTAAGCCTTTTTAAATTTCCTTACCTAACATATTTTTGTCAATTTCCAAGCAGTTTCAAGCCATTTCTTTTCCATTTCTTAGTAATTTTTGCCCGTTTCTTTCCTGCGCTCACCGTTTTCTGGCCCTTTCTAGCCTGCTGTTGCCCTTTTCTAGCCCCTTATAAGCCAGTTCTGGCTGTTTCTAAACAGTTTTTACCGTTCCTATCCCTTTTTGCCCATTTGAATCACATTTTCAGCCACTTTTGGCCATTACGATCCTATTTTTGCCCCCTTTCAACCCGTTTGAAGCCAGTTTGGGCCGTTTCTACCCTGTTTTTGCAGGTTTCAACCAGATTTAAGCCTCTTTTTTTCCTTTTCCTACCATTTTTTGACCTTTCCTTTCCAGTTTTCTGCCGCTTTGGGACATATCTATCCCATTTTTTAGGTTTCATCCAGTTTTAAGCCTTTTCTTTTCTGTTCTTAGAAATGTTTGACCTTTCTTTTCCTGTTTTCTGTCTTTCCTCCAGTTTTAAGCCTTTTCTTTTCTCTTCTTAGAATTTTTTGACCTTTCCTTCCCTGTTTTCTGGCACTTTGGGCCATTTCTGACCTGCTTTTGCCCATTTCTAACCCATTGGAAGCCTTTTTTTCTTGCCTTTTCTGAACCATTTTTAAACCCTTTTTTCCTTTTCTAACCCATTTTTGTCAATTTCTCACACGTTTTCACCAAATTTTCTCAGTGCCTAACCCGTTTTTGCCCATTTCCAAGCCGTTTTAAGCCTTTTTAAATTTCCTTACCTAACATATTTTTGTCAATTTCCAAGCAGTTTCAAGCCATTTCTTTTCCATTTCTTAGTAATTTTTGCCCGTTTCTTTCCTGCGCTCACCGTTTTCTGGCCCTTTCTAGCCTGCTGTTGCCCTTTTCTAGCCCCTTATAAGCCAGTTCTGGCTGTTTCTAAACAGTTTTTACCGTTCCTATCCCTTTTTGCCCATTTGAATCACATTTTCAGCCACTTTTGGCCATTTCGATCCTATTTTTGCCCCCTTTCAACCCGTTTGAAGCCAGTTTTGGCCGTTTCTACCCTGTTTTTGCAGGTTTCAACCAGATTTAAGCCTCTTTTTTTCCTTTTCCTACAATTTTTTGACCTTTCCTTTCCAGTTTTCTGCCGCTTTGGGACATATCTATCCCATTTTTTAGGTTTCATCCGGTTTTAAGCCTTTTCTTTTCTCTTCTTAGAATTTTTTGACCTTTCTTTTCCTGTTTTCTGGCACTTTGGGCCATTTCTGACCTGCTTTTGCCCTTTTCTAACCCATTGGAAGCCTATTTTTCTTGCCTTTTCTGAACCATTTTTAAACCCTTTTTTCCTTTTCTAACCCATTTTTGTCAATTTCTCACACGTTTTCACCAAATTTTCTCAGTGCCTAACCCGTTTTTGCCCATTTCCAAGCCGTTTTAAGCCTTTTTAAATTTCCTTACCTAACATATTTTTGTCAATTTCCAAGCAGTTTCAAGCCATTTCTTTTCCATTTCTTAGTAATTTTTGCCCGTTTCTTTCCTGCGCTCACCGTTTTCTGGCCCTTTCTAGCCTGCTGTTGCCCTTTTCTAGCCCCTTATAAGCCAGTTCTGGCTGTTTCTAAACAGTTTTTACCGTTCCTATCCCTTTTTGCCCATTTGAATCACATTTTCAGCCACTTTTGGCCATTACGATCCTATTTTTGCCCCCTTTCAACCCGTTTGAAGCCAGTTTGGGCCGTTTCTACCCTGTTTTTGCAGGTTTCAACCAGATTTAAGCCTCTTTTTTTCCTTTTCCTACAATTTTTTGACCTTTCCTTTCCAGTTTTCTGCCGCTTTGGGACATATCTATCCCATTTTTTAGGTTCATCCGGTTTTAAGCCTTTTCTTTTCTGTTCTTAGAAATGTTTGACCTTTCTTTTCCTGTTTTCTGTCTTTCCTCCAGTTTTAAGCCTTTTCTTTTCTCTTCTTAGAATTTTTTGACCTTTCCTTCCCTGTTTTCTGGCACTTTGGGCCATTTCTGACCTGCTTTTGCCCATTTCTAACCCATTGGAAGCCTTTTTTTCTTGCCTTTTCTGAACCATTTTTAAACCCTTTTTTCCTTTTCTAACCCATTTTTGTCAATTTCTCACACGTTTTCACCAAATTTTCTCAGTGCCTAACCCGTTTTTGCCCATTTCCAAGCCGTTTTAAGCCTTTTTAAATTTCCTTACCTAACATATTTTTGTCAATTTCCAAGCAGTTTCAAGCCATTTCTTTTCCATTTCTTAGTAATTTTTGCCCGTTTCTTTCCTGCGCTCACCGTTTTCTGGCCCTTTCTAGCCTGCTGTTGCCCTTTTCTAGCCCCTTATAAGCCAGTTCTGGCTGTTTCTAAACAGTTTTTACCGTTCCTATCCCTTTTTGCCCATTTGAATCACATTTTCAGCCACTTTTGGCCATTACGATCCTATTTTTGCCCCCTTTCAACCCGTTTGAAGCCAGTTTGGGCCGTTTCTACCCTGTTTTTGCAGGTTTCAACCAGATTTAAGCCTCTTTTTTTCCTTTTCCTACCATTTTTTGACCTTTCCTTTCCAGTTTTCTGCCGCTTTGGGACATATCTATCCCATTTTTTAGGTTTCATCCAGTTTTAAGCCTTTTCTTTTCTGTTCTTAGAAATGTTTGACCTTTCTTTTCCTGTTTTCTGTCTTTCCTCCAGTTTTAAGCCTTTTCTTTTCTCTTCTTAGAATTTTTTGACCTTTCCTTCCCTGTTTTCTGGCACTTTGGGCCATTTCTGACCTGCTTTTGCCCATTTCTAACCCATTGGAAGCCTTTTTTTCTTGCCTTTTCTGAACCATTTTTAAACCCTTTTTTCCTTTTCTAACCCATTTTTGTCAATTTCTCACACGTTTTCACCAAATTTTCTCAGTGCCTAACCCGTTTTTGCCCATTTCCAAGCCGTTTTAAGCCTTTTTAAATTTCCTTACCTAACATATTTTTGTCAATTTCCAAGCAGTTTCAAGCCATTTCTTTTCCATTTCTTAGTAATTTTTGCCCGTTTCTTTCCTGCGCTCACCGTTTTCTGGCCCTTTCTAGCCTGCTGTTGCCCTTTTCTAGCCCCTTATAAGCCAGTTCTGGCTGTTTCTAAACAGTTTTTACCGTTCCTATCCCTTTTTGCCCATTTGAATCACATTTTCAGCCACTTTTGGCCATTACGATCCTATTTTTGCCCCCTTTCAACCCGTTTGAAGCCAGTTTGGGCCGTTTCTACCCTGTTTTTGCAGGTTTCAACCAGATTTAAGCCTCTTTTTTTCCTTTTCCTACCATTTTTTGACCTTTCCTTTCCAGTTTTCTGCCGCTTTGGGACATATCTATCCCATTTTTTAGGTTTCATCCAGTTTTAAGCCTTTTCTTTTCTGTTCTTAGAAATGTTTGACCTTTCTTTTCCTGTTTTCTGTCTTTCCTCCAGTTTTAAGCCTTTTCTTTTCTCTTCTTAGAATTTTTTGACCTTTCCTTCCCTGTTTTCTGGCACTTTGGGCCATTTCTGACCTGCTTTTGCCCATTTCTAACCCATTGGAAGCCTTTTTTTCTTGCCTTTTCTGAACCATTTTTAAACCCTTTTTTCCTTTTCTAACCCATTTTTGTCAATTTCTCACACGTTTTCACCAAATTATCTCAGTGCCTAACCCGTTTTTGCCCATTTCCAAGCCGTTTTAAGCCTTTTTAAATTTCCTTACCTAACATATTTTTGTCAATTTCCAAGCAGTTTCAAGCCATTTCTTTTCCATTTCTTAGTAATTTTTGCCCGTTTCTTTCCTGCGCTCACCGTTTTCTGGCCCTTTCTAGCCTGCTGTTGCCCTTTTCTAGCCCCTTATAAGCCAGTTCTGGCTGTTTCTAAACAGTTTTTACCGTTCCTATCCCTTTTTGCCCATTTGAATCACATTTTCAGCCACTTTTGGCCATTACGATCCTATTTTTGCCCCCTTTCAACCCGTTTGAAGCCAGTTTGGGCCGTTTCTACCCTGTTTTTGCAGGTTTCAACCAGATTTAAGCCTCTTTTTTTCCTTTTCCTACCATTTTTTGACCTTTCCTTTCCAGTTTTCTGCCGCTTTGGGACATATCTATCCCATTTTTTAGGTTTCATCCAGTTTTAAGCCTTTTCTTTTCTGTTCTTAGAAATGTTTGACCTTTCTTTTCCTGTTTTCTGTCTTTCCTCCAGTTTTAAGCCTTTTCTTTTCTCTTCTTAGAATTTTTTGACCTTTCCTTCCCTGTTTTCTGGCACTTTGGGCCATTTCTGACCTGCTTTTGCCCATTTCTAACCCATTGGAAGCCTTTTTTTCTTGCCTTTTCTGAACCATTTTTAAACCCTTTTTTCCTTTTCTAACCCATTTTTGTCAATTTCTCACACGTTTTCACCAAATTTTCTCAGTGCCTAACCCGTTTTTGCCCATTTCCAAGCCGTTTTAAGCCTTTTTAAATTTCCTTACCTAACATATTTTTGTCAATTTCCAAGCAGTTTCAAGCCATTTCTTTTCCATTTCTTAGTAATTTTTGCCCGTTTCTTTCCTGCGCTCACCGTTTTCTGGCCCTTTCTAGCCTGCTGTTGCCCTTTTCTAGCCCCTTATAAGCCAGTTCTGGCTGTTTCTAAACAGTTTTTACCGTTCCTATCCCTTTTTGCCCATTTGAATCACATTTTCAGCCACTTTTGGCCATTACGATCCTATTTTTGCCCCCTTTCAACCCGTTTGAAGCCAGTTTTGGCCGTTTCTACCCTGTTTTTGCAGGTTTCAACCAGATTTAAGCCTCTTTTTTTCCTTTTCCTACAATTTTTTGACCTTTCCTTTCCAGTTTTCTGCCGCTTTGGGACATATCTATCCCATTTTTTAGGTTTCATCCGGTTTTAAGCCTTTTCTTTTCTCTTCTTACAATTTTTTGACCTTTCTTTCCCTGTTTTCTGGCACTTTGGGCCATTTCTGACCTGCTTTTGCCCATTTCTAACCCATTGGAAGCCTTTTTTTCTTGCCTTTTCTGAACCATTTTTAAACCCTTTTTTCCTTTTCTAACCCATTTTTGTCAATTTCTCACACGTTTTCACCAAATTTTCTCAGTGCCTAACCCGTTTTTGCCCATTTCCAAGCCGTTTTAAGCCTTTTTAAATTTCCTTACCTAACATATTTTTGTCAATTTCCAAGCAGTTTCAAGCCATTTCTTTTCCATTTCTTAGTAATTTTTGCCCGTTTCTTTCCTGCGCTCACCGTTTTCTGGCCCTTTCTAGCCTGCTGTTGCCCTTTTCTAGCCCCTTATAAGCCAGTTCTGGCTGTTTCTAAACAGTTTTTACCGTTCCTATCCCTTTTTGCCCATTTGAATCACATTTTCAGCCACTTTTGGCCATTACGATCCTATTTTTGCCCCCTTTCAACCCGTTTGAAGCCAGTTTGGGCCGTTTCTACCCTGTTTTTGCAGGTTTCAACCAGATTTAAGCCTCTTTTTTTCCTTTTCCTACCATTTTTTGACCTTTCCTTTCCAGTTTTCTGCCGCTTTGGGACATATCTATCCCATTTTTTAGGTTTCATCCAGTTTTAAGCCTTTTCTTTTCTGTTCTTAGAAGACCTTTCTTTTCCTGTTTTCTCTTCTCCAGTTTTAAGCCTTTTCTTTTCTCTTCTTAGAATTTTTTGACCTTTCCTTCCTGTTTTCTGGCACTTTGGGCCATTTCTGACCTGCTTTTGCCCATTTCTAACCCATTGGAAGCCTTTTTTTCTTGCCTTTTCTGAACCATTTTTAAACCCTTTTTTCCTTTTCTAACCCATTTTTGTCAATTTCTCACACGTTTTCACCAAATTTTCTCAGTGCCTAACCCGTTTTTGCCCATTTCCAAGCCGTTTTAAGCCTTTTTAAATTTCCTTACCTAACATATTTTTGTCAATTTCCAAGCAGTTTCAAGCCATTTCTTTTCCATTTCTTAGTAATTTTTGCCCGTTTCTTTCCTGCGCTCACCGTTTTCTGGCCCTTTCTAGCCTGCTGTTGCCCTTTTCTAGCCCCTTATAAGCCAGTTCTGGCTGTTTCTAAACAGTTTTTACCGTTCCTATCCCTTTTTGACCATTTGAATCACATTTTCAGCCACTTTTGGCCATTACGATCCTATTTTTGCCCCCTTTCAACCCGTTTGAAGCCAGTTTGGGCCGTTTCTACCCTGTTTTTGCAGGTTTCAACCAGATTTAAGCCTCTTTTTTTCCTTTTCCTACAATTTTTTGACCTTTCCTTTCCAGTTTTCTGCCGCTTTGGGACATATCTATCCCATTTTTTAGGTTTCATCCAGTTTTAAGCCTTTTCTTTTCTGTTCTTAGAAATGTTTGACCTTTCTTTCCTGTTTTCTGTCTTTTTTTAAGCCTTTTCTTTTCTCTTCTTAGAATTTTTTGACCTTTCCTTCCCTGTTTTCTGGCACTTTGGGCCATTTCTGACCTGCTTTTGCCCATTTCTAACCCATTGGAAGCCTTTTTTTCTTGCCTTTTCTGAACCATTTGTAAACCCTTTTTTCCTTTTCTAACCCATTTTTGTCAATTTCTCACACGTTTTCACCAAATTTTCTCAGTGCCTAACCCGTTTTTGCCCATTTCCAAGCCGTTTTAAGCCTTTTTAAATTTCCTTATCTAACATATTTTTGTCAATTTCCAAGCAGTTTCAAGCCATTTCTTTTCCATTTCTTAGTAATTTTTGCCCGTTTCTTTCCTGCGCTCACCGTATTCTGGCCCTTTCTAGCCTGCTGTTGCCCTTTTCTAGCCCCTTATAAGCCAGTTCTGGCTGTTTCTAAACAGTTTTTACCGTTCCTATCCCTTTTTGCCCATTTGAATCACATTTTCAGCCACTTTTGGCCATTACGATCCTATTTTTGCCCCCTTTCAACCCGTTTGAAGCCAGTTTTGGCCGTTTCTACCCTGTTTTTGCAGGTTTCAACCAGATTTAAGCCTCTTTTTTTCCTTTTCCTACAATTTTTTGACCTTTCCTTTCCAGTTTTCTGCCGCTTTGGGACATATCTATCCCATTTTTTAGGTTTCATCCGGTTTTAAGACTTTTCTTTTCTCTTCTTAGAATTTTTTGACCTTTCTTTTCCTGTTTTCTGGCACTTTGGGCCATTTCTGACCTGCTTTTGCCCTTTTCTAACCCATTGGAAGCCTTTTTTTCTTGCCTTTTCTGAACCATTTGTAAACCCTTTTTTCCTTTTCTAACCCATTTTTGTCAATTTCTCACACGTTTTCACCAAATTTTCTCAGTGCCTAACCCGTTTTTGCCCATTTCCAAGCCGTTTTAAGCCTTTTTAAATTTCCTTACCTAACATATTTTTGTCAATTTCCAAGCAGTTTCAAGCCATTTCTTTTCCATTTCTTAGTAATTTTTGCCCGTTTCTTTCCTGCGCTCACCGTTTTCTGGCCCTTTCTAGCCTGCTGTTGCCCTTTTCTAGCCCCTTATAAGCCAGTTCTGGCTGTTTCTAAACAGTTTTTACCGTTCCTATCCCTTTTTGCCCATTTGAATCACATTTTCAGCCACTTTTGGCCATTACGATCCTATTTTTGCCCCCTTTCAACCCGTTTGAAGCCAGTTTGGGCCGTTTCTACCCTGTTTTTGCAGGTTTCAACCAGATTTAAGCCTCTTTTTTTCCTTTTCCTACCATTTTTTGACCTTTCCTTTCCAGTTTTCTGCCGCTTTGGGACATATCTATCCCATTTTTTAGGTTTCATCCAGTTTTAAGCCTTTTCTTTTCTGTTCTTAGAAATGTTTGACCTTTCTTTTCCTGTTTTCTGTCTTTCCTCCAGTTTTAAGCCTTTTCTTTTCTCTTCTTAGAATTTTTTGACCTTTCCTTCCCTGTTTTCTGGCACTTTGGGCCATTTCTGACCTGCTTTTGCCCATTTCTAACCCATTGGAAGCCTTTTTTTCTTGCCTTTTCTGAACCATTTTTAAACCCTTTTTTCCTTTTCTAACCCATTTTTGTCAATTTCTCACACGTTTTCACCAAATTTTCTCAGTGCCTAACCCGTTTTTGCCCATTTCCAAGCCGTTTTAAGCCTTTTTAAATTTCCTTACCTAACATATTTTTGTCAATTTCCAAGCAGTTTCAAGCCATTTCTTTTCCATTTCTTAGTAATTTTTGCCCGTTTCTTTCCTGCGCTCACCGTTTTCTGGCCCTTTCTAGCCTGCTGTTGCCCTTTTCTAGCCCCTTATAAGCCAGTTCTGGCTGTTTCTAAACAGTTTTTACCGTTCCTATCCCTTTTTGCCCATTTGAATCACATTTTCAGCCACTTTTGGCCATTACGATCCTATTTTTGCCCCCTTTCAACCCGTTTGAAGCCAGTTTTGGCCGTTTCTACCCTGTTTTTGCAGGTTTCAACCAGATTTAAGCCTCTTTTTTTCCTTTTCCTACCATTTTTTGACCTTTCCTTTCCAGTTTTCTGCCGCTTTGGGACATATCTATCCCATTTTTTAGGTTTCATCCGGTTTTAAGCCTTTTCTTTTCTCTTCTTAGAATTTTTTGACCTTTCTTTCCTGTTTTCTGGCACTTTGGGCCATTTCTGACCTGCTTTTGCCCATTTCTAACCCATTGGAAGCCTTTTTTTCTTGCCTTTTCTGAACCATTTTTAAACCCTTTTTTCCTTTTCTAACCCATTTTTGTCAATTTCTCACACGTTTTCACCAAATTTTCTCAGTGCCTAACCCGTTTTTGCCCATTTCCAAGCCGTTTTAAGCCTTTTTAAATTTCCTTACCTAACATATTTTTGTCAATTTCCAAGCAGTTTCAAGCCATTTCTTTTCCATTTCTTAGTAATTTTTGCCCGTTTCTTTCCTGCGCTCACCGTTTTCTGGCCCTTTCTAGCCTGCTGTTGCCCTTTTCTAGCCCCTTATAAGCCAGTTCTGGCTGTTTCTAAACAGTTTTTACCGTTCCTATCCCTTTTTGCCCATTTGAATCACATTTTCAGCCACTTTTGGCCATTACGATCCTATTTTTGCCCCCTTTCAACCCGTTTGAAGCCAGTTTTGGCCGTTTCTACCCTGTTTTTGCAGGTTTCAACCAGATTTAAGCCTCTTTTTTTCCTTTTCCTACAATTTTTTGACCTTTCCTTTCCAGTTTTCTGCCGCTTTGGGACATATCTATCCCATTTTTTAGGTTTCATCAGTTTTAAGCCTTTTCTTTTCTGTTCTTAGAAATGTTTGACCTTTCTTTCCTGTTTTCTCTTTCCTCCAGTTTTAATTTCTTTTCTCTTCTTAGAATTTTTTGACCTTTCCTTCCCTGTTTTCTGGCACTTTGGGCCATTTCTGACCTGCTTTTGCCCATTTCTAACCCATTGGAAGCCTTTTTTTCTTGCCTTTTCTGAACCATTTTTAAACCCTTTTTTCCTTTTCTAACCCATTTTTGTCAATTTCTCACACGTTTTCACCAAATTTCTCAGTGCCTAACCCGTTTTTGCCCATTTCCAAGCCGTTTTAAGCCTTTTTAAATTTCCTTACCTAACATATTTTTGTCAATTTCCAAGCAGTTTCAAGCCATTTCTTTTCCATTTCTTAGTAATTTTTGCCCGTTTCTTTCCTGCGCTCACCGTTTTCTGGCCCTTTCTAGCCTGCTGTTGCCCTTTTCTAGCCCCTTATAAGCCAGTTCTGGCTGTTTCTAAACAGTTTTTACCGTTCCTATCCCTTTTTGCCCATTTGAATCACATTTTCAGCCACTTTTGGCCATTACGATCCTATTTTTGCCCCCTTTCAACCCGTTTGAAGCCAGTTTTGGCCGTTTCTACCCTGTTTTTGCAGGTTTCAACCAGATTTAAGCCTCTTTTTTTCCTTTTCCTACAATTTTTTGACCTTTCCTTTCCAGTTTTCTGCCGCTTTGGGACATATCTATCCCATTTTTTAGGTTTCATACGGTTTTAAGCCTTTTCTTTTCTCTTCTTAGAATTTTTTGACCTTTCTTTCCTGTTTTCTGGCACTTTGGGCCATTTCTGACCTGCTTTTGCCCATTTCTAACCCATTGGAAGCCTTTTTTTCTTGCCTTTTCTGAACCATTTTTAAACCCTTTTTTCCTTTTCTAACCCATTTTTGTCAATTTCTCACACGTTTTCACCAAATTTTCTCAGTGCCTAACCCGTTTTTGCCCATTTCCAAGCCGTTTTAAGCCTTTTTAAATTTCCTTACCTAACATATTTTTGTCAATTTCCAAGCAGTTTCAAGCCATTTCTTTTCCATTTCTTAGTAATTTTTGCCCGTTTCTTTCCTGCGCTCACCGTTTTCTGGCCCTTTCTAGCCTGCTGTTGCCCTTTTCTAGCCCCTTATAAGCCAGTTCTGGCTGTTTCTAAACAGTTTTTACCGTTCCTATCCCTTTTTGCCCATTTGAATCACATTTTCAGCCACTTTTGGCCATTACGATCCTATTTTTGCCCCCTTTCAACCCGTTTGAAGCCAGTTTTGGCCGTTTCTACCCTGTTTTTGCAGGTTTCAACCAGATTTAAGCCTCTTTTTTTCCTTTTCCTACAATTTTTTGACCTTTCCTTTCCAGTTTTCTGCCGCTTTGGGACATATCTATCCCATTTTTTAGGTTTCATCCGGTTTTAAGCCTTTTCTTTTCTCTTCTTAGAATTTTTTGACCTTTCTTTTCCTGTTTTCTGGCACTTTGGGCCATTTCTGACCTGCTTTTGCCCATTTCTAACCCATTGGAAGCCTTTTTTTCTTGCCTTTTCTGAACCATTTGTAAACCCTTTTTTCCTTTTCTAACCCATTTTTGTCAATTTCTCACACGTTTTCACCAAATTTTCTCAGTGCCTAACCCGTTTTTGCCCATTTCCAAGCCGTTTTAAGCCTTTTTAAATTTCCTTACCTAACATATTTTTGTCAATTTCCAAGCAGTTTCAAGCCATTTCTTTTCCATTTCTTAGTAATTTTTGCCCGTTTCTTTCCTGCGCTCACCGTTTTCTGGCCCTTTCTAGCCTGCTGTTGCCCTTTTCTAGCCCCTTATAAGCCAGTTCTGGCTGTTTCTAAACAGTTTTTACCGTTCCTATCCCTTTTTGCCCATTTGAATCACATTTTCAGCCACTTTTGGCCATTACGATCCTATTTTTGCCCCCTTTCAACCCGTTTGAAGCCAGTTTGGGCCGTTTCTACCCTGTTTTTGCAGGTTTCAACCAGATTTAAGCCTCTTTTTTTCCTTTTCCTACAATTTTTTGACCTTTCCTTTCCAGTTTTCTGCCGCTTTGGGACATATCTATCCCATTTTTTAGGTTTCATCCGGTTTTAAGCCTTTTCTTTTCTCTTCTTAGAATTTTTTGACCTTTCTTTTCCTGTTTTCTGGCACTTTGGGCCATTTCTGACCTGCTTTTGCCCATTTCTAACCCATTGGAAGCCTTTTTTTCTTGCCTTTTCTGAACCATTTTTAAACCCTTTTTTCCTTTTCTAACCCATTTTTGTCAATTTCTCACACGTTTTCACCAAATTTTCTCAGTGCCTAACCCGTTTTTGCCCATTTCCAAGCCGTTTTAAGCCTTTTTAAATTTCCTTACCTAACATATTTTTGTCAATTTCCAAGCAGTTTCAAGCCATTTCTTTTCCATTTCTTAGTAATTTTTGCCCGTTTCTTTCCTGCGCTCACCGTTTTCTGGCCCTTTCTAGCCTGCTGTTGCCCTTTTCTAGCCCCTTATAAGCCAGTTCTGGCTGTTTCTAAACAGTTTTTACCGTTCCTATCCCTTTTTGCCCATTTGAATCACATTTTCAGCCACTTTTGGCCATTACGATCCTATTTTTGCCCCCTTTCAACCCGTTTGAAGCCAGTTTTGGCCGTTTCTACCCTGTTTTTGCAGGTTTCAACCAGATTTAAGCCTCTTTTTTTCCTTTTCCTACATTTTTTGACCTTTCCTTTCCAGTTTTCTGCCGCTTTGGGACATATCTATCCCATTTTTTAGGTTTCATCCAGTTTTAAGCCTTTTCTTTTCTCTTCTTAGAAAACCTTTTTTCCTTTTCTGAGAGAATTTTTTGACCTTTCCTTCCTGTTTTCTGGCACTTTGGGCCATTTCTGACCTGCTTTTGCCCATTTCTAACCCATTGGAAGCCTTTTTTTCTTGCCTTTTCTGAACCATTTTTAAACCCTTTTTTCCTTTTCTAACCCATTTTTGTCAATTTCTCACACGTTTTCACCAAATTATCTCAGTGCCTAACCCGTTTTTGCCCATTTCCAAGCCGTTTTAAGCCTTTTTAAATTTCCTTACCTAACATATTTTTGTCAATTTCCAAGCAGTTTCAAGCCATTTCTTTTCCATTTCTTAGTAATTTTTGCCCGTTTCTTTCCTGCGCTCACCGTTTTCTGGCCCTTTCTAGCCTGCTGTTGCCCTTTTCTAGCCCCTTATAAGCCAGTTCTGGCTGTTTCTAAACAGTTTTTACCGTTCCTATCCCTTTTTGCCCATTTGAATCACATTTTCAGCCACTTTTGGCCATTACGATCCTATTTTTGCCCCCTTTCAACCCGTTTGAAGCCAGTTTTGGCCGTTTCTACCCTGTTTTTGCAGGTTTCAACCAGATTTAAGCCTCTTTTTTTCCTTTTCCTACAATTTTTGACCTTTCCTTTCCAGTTTTCTGCCGCTTTGGGACATATCTATCCCATTTTTTAGGTTTCATCCGGTTTTAAGCCTTTTCTTTTCTCTTCTTAGAATTTTTTGACCTTTCTTTTCCTGTTTTCTGGCACTTTGGGCCATTTCTGACCTGCTTTTGCCCTTTTCTAACCCATTGGAAGCCTTTTTTTCTTGCCTTTTCTGAACCATTTTTAAACCCTTTTTTCCTTTTCTAACCCATTTTTGTCAATTTCTCACACGTTTTCACCAAATTTCTCAGTGCCTAACCCGTTTTTGCCCATTTCCAAGCCGTTTTAAGCCTTTTTAAATTTCCTTACCTAACATATTTTTGTCAATTTCCAAGCAGTTTCAAGCCATTTCTTTTCCATTTCTTAGTAATTTTTGCCCATTTCTTTCCTGCGCTCACCGTTTTCTGGCCCTTTCTAGCCTGCTGTTGCCCTTTTCTAGCCCCTTATAAGCCAGTTCTGGCTGTTTCTAAACAGTTTTTACCGTTCCTATCCCTTTTTGCCCATTTGAATCACATTTTCAGCCACTTTTGGCCATTACGATCCTATTTTTGCCCCCTTTCAACCCGTTTGAAGCCAGTTTGGGCCGTTTCTACCCTGTTTTTGCAGGTTTCAACCAGATTTAAGCCTCTTTTTTTCCTTTTCCTACAATTTTTTGACCTTTCCTTTCCAGTTTTCTGCCGCTTTGGGACATATCTATCCCATTTTTTAGGTTTCATCCGGTTTTAAGCCTTTTCTTTTCTCTTCTTAGAACCTTTCTTTTCCTGTTTTCTGTCTTTTCCAGTTTTAAGCCTTTTCTTTTCTCTTCTTAGAATTTTTTGACCTTTCCTTCTGTTTTCTGGCACTTTGGGCCATTTCTGACCTGCTTTTGCCCATTTCTAACCCATTGGAAGCCTTTTTTTCTTGCCTTTTCTGAACCATTTTTAAACCCTTTTTTCCTTTTCTAACCCATTTTTGTCAATTTCTCACACGTTTTCACCAAATTTTCTCAGTGCCTAACCCGTTTTTGCCCATTTCCAAGCCGTTTTAAGCCTTTTTAAATTTCCTTACCTAACATATTTTTGTCAATTTCCAAGCAGTTTCAAGCCATTTCTTTTCCATTTCTTAGTAATTTTTGCCCGTTTCTTTCCTGCGCTCACCGTTTTCTGGCCCTTTCTAGCCTGGTGTTGCCCTTTTCTAGCCCCTTATAAGCCAGTTCTGGCTGTTTCTAAACAGTTTTTACCGTTCCTATCCCTTTTTGCCCATTTGAATCACATTTTCAGCCACTTTTGGCCATTACGATCCTATTTTTGCCCCCTTTCAACCCGTTTGAAGCCAGTTTGGGCCGTTTCTACCCTGTTTTTGCAGGTTTCAACCAGATTTAAGCCTCTTTTTTTCCTTTTCCTACAATTTTTTGACCTTTCCTTTCCAGTTTTCTGCCGCTATGGGACATATCTATCCCATTTTTTAGGTTTCATCCGGTTTTAAGACTTTTCTTTTCTCTTCTTAGAATTTTTTGACCTTTCTTTTCCTGTTTTCTGGCACTTTGGGCCATTTCTGACCTGCTTTTGCCCATTTCTAACCCATTGGAAGCCTTTTTTTCTTGCCTTTTCTGAACCATTTTTAAACCCTTTTTTCCTTTTCTAACCCATTTTTGTCAATTTCTCACACGTTTTCACCAAATTATCTCAGTGCCTAACCCGTTTTTGCCCATTTCCAAGCCGTTTTAAGCCTTTTTAAATTTCCTTACCTAACATATTTTTGTCAATTTCCAAGCAGTTTCAAGCCATTTCTTTTCCATTTCTTAGTAATTTTTGCCCGTTTCTTTCCTGCGCTCACCGTTTTCTGGCCCTTTCTAGCCTGCTGTTGCCCTTTTCTAGCCCCTTATAAGCCAGTTCTGGCTGTTTCTAAACAGTTTTTACCGTTCCTATCCCTTTTTGCCCATTTGAATCACATTTTCAGCCACTTTTGGCCATTACGATCCTATTTTTGCCCCCTTTCAACCCGTTTGAAGCCAGTTTGGGCCGTTTCTACCCTGTTTTTGCAGGTTTCAACCAGATTTAAGCCTCTTTTTTTCCTTTTCCTACATTTTTTGACCTTTCCTTTCCAGTTTTCTGCCGCTTTGGGACATATCTATCCCATTTTTTAGGTTTCATCCATCTTTCTTAGAAATGTTTGACCTTTCTTTTCCTGGTTTTAAGCCTTTTCTTTTCTCTTCTTAGAATTTTTTGACCTTTCCTTTCCTGTTTTCTGGCACTTTGGGCCATTTCTGACCTGCTTTTGCCCATTTCTAACCCATTGGAAGCCTTTTTTTCTTGCCTTTTCTGAACCATTTTTAAACCCTTTTTTCCTTTTCTAACCCATTTTTGTCAATTTCTCACACGTTTTCACCAAATTATCTCAGTGCCTAACCCGTTTTTGCCCATTTCCAAGCCGTTTTAAGCCTTTTTAAATTTCCTTACCTAACATATTTTTGTCAATTTCCAAGCAGTTTCAAGCCATTTCTTTTCCATTTCTTAGTAATTTTTGCCCGTTTCTTTCCTGCGCTCACCGTTTTCTGGCCCTTTCTAGCCTGCTGTTGCCCTTTTCTAGCCCCTTATAAGCCAGTTCTGGCTGTTTCTAAACAGTTTTTACCGTTCCTATCCCTTTTTGCCCATTTGAATCACATTTTCAGCCACTTTTGGCCATTACGATCCTATTTTTGCCCCCTTTCAACCCGTTTGAAGCCAGTTTTGGCCGTTTCTACCCTGTTTTTGCAGGTTTCAACCAGATTTAAGCCTCTTTTTTTCCTTTTCCTACAATTTTTTGACCTTTCCTTTCCAGTTTTCTGCCGCTTTGGGACATATCTATCCCATTTTTTAGGTTTCATCCAGTTTTAAGCCATTTCTTTTCTTTCTTAGAAATTGACCTTTCTTTTCCTGTTTTCTGTCTTTCCTCCAGTTTTAAGCCTTTTCTTTTCTCTTCTTAGAATTTTTTGACCTTTCCTTTCCTGTTTTCTGGCACTTTGGGCCATTTCTGACCTGCTTTTGCCCATTTCTAACCCATTGGAAGCCTTTTTTTCTTGCCTTTTCTGAACCATTTTTAAACCCTTTTTTCCTTTTCTAACCCATTTTTGTCAATTTCTCACACGTTTTCACCAAATTTTCTCAGTGCCTAACCCGTTTTTGCCCATTTCCAAGCCGTTTTAAGCCTTTTTAAATTTCCTTACCTAACATATTTTTGTCAATTTCCAAGCAGTTTCAAGCCATTTCTTTTCCATTTCTTAGTAATTTTTGCCCGTTTCTTTCCTGCGCTCACCGTTTTCTGGCCCTTTCTAGCCTGCTGTTGCCCTTTTCTAGCCCCTTATAAGCCAGTTCTGGCTGTTTCTAAACAGTTTTTACCGTTCCTATCCCTTTTTGCCCATTTGAATCACATTTTCAGCCACTTTTGGCCATTACGATCCTATTTTTGCCCCCTTTCAACCCGTTTGAAGCCAGTTTGGGCCGTTTCTACCCTGTTTTTGCAGGTTTCAACCAGATTTAAGCCTCTTTTTTTCCTTTTCCTACAATTTTTTGACCTTTCCTTTCCAGTTTTCTGCCGCTATGGGACATATCTATCCCATTTTTTAGGTTTCATCCGGTTTTAAGCCTTTTCTTTTCTCTTCTTAGAATTTTTTGACCTTTCTTTTCCTGTTTTCTGGCACTTTGGGCCATTTCTGACCTGCTTTTGCCCATTTCTAACCCATTGGAAGCCTTTTTTTCTTGCCTTTTCTGAACCATTTTTAAACCCTTTTTTCCTTTTCTAACCCATTTTTGTCAATTTCTCACACGTTTTCACCAAATTATCTCAGTGCCTAACCCGTTTTTGCCCATTTCCAAGCCGTTTTAAGCCTTTTTAAATTTCCTTACCTAACATATTTTTGTCAATTTCCAAGCAGTTTCAAGCCATTTCTTTTCCATTTCTTAGTAATTTTTGCCCGTTTCTTTCCTGCGCTCACCGTATTCTGGCCCTTTCTAGCCTGCTGTTGCCCTTTTCTAGCCCCTTATAAGCCAGTTCTGGCTGTTTCTAAACAGTTTTTACCGTTCCTATCCCTTTTTGCCCATTTGAATCACATTTTCAGCCACTTTTGGCCATTACGATCCTATTTTTGCCCCCTTTCAACCCGTTTGAAGCCAGTTTGGGCCGTTTCTACCCTGTTTTTGCAGGTTTCAACCAGATTTAAGCCTCTTTTTTTCCTTTTCCTACAATTTTTTGACCTTTCCTTTCCAGTTTTCTGCCGCTTTGGGACATATCTATCCCATTTTTTAGGTTTCATCCATTTTTTAGTTTCTTTTCCGGTTTTAAGCCTTTTCTTTTCTCTTCTTAGAATTTTTTGACCTTTCCTTTCCTGTTTTCTGGCACTTTGGGCCATTTCTGACCTGCTTTTGCCCATTTCTAACCCATTGGAAGCCTTTTTTTCTTGCCTTTTCTGAACCATTTTTAAACCCTTTTTTCCTTTTCTAACCCATTTTTGTCAATTTCTCACACGTTTTCACCAAATTATCTCAGTGCCTAACCCGTTTTTGCCCATTTCCAAGCCGTTTTAAGCCTTTTTAAATTTCCTTACCTAACATATTTTTGTCAATTTCCAAGCAGTTTCAAGCCATTTCTTTTCCATTTCTTAGTAATTTTTGCCCGTTTCTTTCCTGCGCTCACCGTATTCTGGCCCTTTCTAGCCTGCTGTTGCCCTTTTCTAGCCCCTTATAAGCCAGTTCTGGCTGTTTCTAAACAGTTTTTACCGTTCCTATCCCTTTTTGCCCATTTGAATCACATTTTCAGCCACTTTTGGCCATTACGATCCTATTTTTGCCCCCTTTCAACCCGTTTGAAGCCAGTTTGGGCCGTTTCTACCCTGTTTTTGCAGGTTTCAACCAGATTTAAGCCTCTTTTTTTCCTTTTCCTACAATTTTTTGACCTTTCCTTTCCAGTTTTCTGCCGCTTTGGGACATATCTATCCCATTTTTTAGGTTTCATCCGGTTTTAAGCCTTTTCTTTTCTCTTCTTAGAATTTTTTGACCTTTCTTTTCCTGTTTTCTGGCACTTTGGGCCATTTCTGACCTGCTTTTGCCCTTTTCTAACCCATTGGAAGCCTTTTTTTCTTGCCTTTTCTGAACCATTTTTAAACCCTTTTTTCCTTTTCTAACCCATTTTTGTCAATTTCTCACACGTTTTCACCAAATTTTCTCAGTGCCTAACCCGTTTTTGCCCATTTCCAAGCCGTTTTAAGCCTTTTTAAATTTCCTTATCTAACATATTTTTGTCAATTTCCAAGCAGTTTCAAGCCATTTCTTTTCCATTTCTTAGTAATTTTTGCCCGTTTCTTTCCTGCGCTCACCGTATTCTGGCCCTTTCTAGCCTGCTGTTGCCCTTTTCTAGCCCCTTATAAGCCAGTTCTGGCTGTTTCTAAACAGTTTTTACCGTTCCTATCCCTTTTTGCCCATTTGAATCACATTTTCAGCCACTTTTGGCCATTTCGATCCTATTTTTGCCCCCTTTCAACCCGTTTGAAGCCAGTTTTGGCCGTTTCTACCCTGTTTTTGCAGGTTTCAACCAGATTTAAGCCTCTTTTTTTCCTTTTCCTACATTTTTTGACCTTTCCTTTCCAGTTTTCTGCCGCTTTGGGACATATCTATCCCATTTTTTAGGTTTCATCCGGTTTTAAGCCTTTTCTTTTCTCTTCTTAGAATTTTTTGACCTTTCTTTTCCTGTTTTCTGGCACTTTGGGCCATTTCTGACCTGCTTTTGCCCATTTCTAACCCATTGGAAGCCTTTTTTTCTTGCCTTTTCTGAACCATTTTTAAACCCTTTTTTCCTTTTCTAACCCATTTTTGTCAATTTCTCACACGTTTTCACCAAATTATCTCAGTGCCTAACCCGTTTTTGCCCATTTCCAAGCCGTTTTAAGCCTTTTTAAATTTCCTTACCTAACATATTTTTGTCAATTTCCAAGCAGTTTCAAGCCATTTCTTTTCCATTTCTTAGTAATTTTTGCCCGTTTCTTTCCTGCGCTCACCGTTTTCTGGCCCTTTCTAGCCTGCTGTTGCCCTTTTCTAGCCCCTTATAAGCCAGTTCTGGCTGTTTCTAAACAGTTTTTACCGTTCCTATCCCTTTTTGCCCATTTGAATCACATTTTCAGCCACTTTTGGCCATTACGATCCTATTTTTGCCCCCTTTCAACCCGTTTGAAGCCAGTTTGGGCCGTTTCTACCCTGTTTTTGCAGGTTTCAACCAGATTTAAGCCTCTTTTTTTCCTTTTCCTACAATTTTTTGACCTTTCCTTTCCAGTTTTCTGCCGCTTTGGGACATATCTATCCCATTTTTTAGGTTTCATCCGGTTTTAAGCCTTTTCTTTTCTCTTCTTAGAATTTTTTGACCTTTCCTTTCCAGTTTTCTGCCGCTTTGGGACATATCTGACCTGCTTTTGCCCATTTCTAACCCATTGGAAGCCTTTTTTTCTTGCCTTTTCTGAACCATTTTTAAACCCTTTTTTCCTTTTCTAACCCATTTTTGTCAATTTCTCACACGTTTTCACCAAATTATCTCAGTGCCTAACCCGTTTTTGCCCATTTCCAAGCCGTTTTAAGCCTTTTTAAATTTCCTTACCTAACATATTTTTGTCAATTTCCAAGCCGTTTCAAGCCATTTCTTTTCCATTTCTTAGTAATTTTTGCCCGTTTCTTTCCTGCGCTCACCGTTTTCTGGCCCTTTCTAGCCTGGTGTTGCCCTTTTCTAGCCCCTTATAAGCCAGTTCTGGCTGTTTCTAAACAGTTTTTACCGTTCCTATCCCTTTTTGCCCATTTGAATCACATTTTCAGCCACTTTTGGCCATTACGATCCTATTTTTGCCCCCTTTCAACCCGTTTGAAGCCAGTTTTGGCCGTTTCTACCCTGTTTTTGCAGGTTTCAACCAGATTTAAGCCTCTTTTTTTCCTTTTCCTACAATTTTTTGACCTTTCCTTTCCAGTTTTCTGCCGCTTTGGGACATATCTATCCCATTTTTTAGGTTTCATCCGGTTTTAAGCCTTTTCTTTTCTCTTTTCAGTTTTAAGAATTTTTTGACCTTTCCTTCCTGTTTTCTGGCACTTTGGGCCATTTCTGACCTGCTTTTGCCCATTTCTAACCCATTGGAAGCCTTTTTTTCTTGCCTTTTCTGAACCATTTTTAAACCCTTTTTTCCTTTTCTAACCCATTTTTGTCAATTTCTCACACGTTTTCACCAAATTTTCTCAGTGCCTAACCCGTTTTTGCCCATTTCCAAGCCGTTTTAAGCCTTTTTAAATTTCCTTACCTAACATATTTTTGTCAATTTCCAAGCAGTTTCAAGCCATTTCTTTTCCATTTCTTAGTAATTTTTGCCCGTTTCTTTCCTGCGCTCACCGTTTTCTGGCCCTTTCTAGCCTGGTGTTGCCCTTTTCTAGCCCCTTATAAGCCAGTTCTGGCTGTTTCTAAACAGTTTTTACCGTTCCTATCCCTTTTTGCCCATTTGAATCACATTTTCAGCCACTTTTGGCCATTACGATCCTATTTTTGCCCCCTTTCAACCCGTTTGAAGCCAGTTTTGGCCGTTTCTACCCTGTTTTTGCAGGTTTCAACCAGATTTAAGCCTCTTTTTTTCCTTTTCCTACAATTTTTTGACCTTTCTTTTCCTGTTTTCTGGCACTTTGGGCCATTTCTGACCTGCTTTTGCCCATTTCTAACCCATTGGAAGCCTTTTTTTCTTGCCTTTTCTGAACCATTTTTAAACCCTTTTTTCCTTTTCTAACCCATTTTTGTCAATTTCTCACACGTTTTCACCAAATTTTCTCAGTGCCTAACCCGTTTTTGCCCATTTCCAAGCCGTTTTAAGCCTTTTTAAATTTCCTTATCTAACATATTTTTGTCAATTTCCAAGCAGTTTCAAGCCATTTCTTTTCCATTTCTTAGTAATTTTTGCCCGTTTCTTTCCTGCGCTCACCGTATTCTGGCCCTTTCTAGCCTGCTGTTGCCCTTTTCTAGCCCCTTATAAGCCAGTTCTGGCTGTTTCTAAACAGTTTTTACCGTTCCTATCCCTTTTTGCCCATTTGAATCACATTTTCAGCCACTTTTGGCCATTACGATCCTATTTTTGCCCCCTTTCAACCCGTTTGAAGCCAGTTTTGGCCGTTTCTACCCTGTTTTTGCAGGTTTCAACCAGATTTAAGCCTCTTTTTTTCCTTTTCCTACAATTTTTTGACCTTTCCTTTCCAGTTTTCTGCCGCTATGGGACATATCTATCCCATTTTTTAGGTTTCATCCGGTTTTAAGCCTTTTCTTTTCTCTTCTTAGAATTTTTTGACCTTTCTTTTCCTGTTTTCTGGCACTTTGGGCCATTTCTGACCTGCTTTTGCCCATTTCTAACCCATTGGAAGCCTTTTTTTCTTGCCTTTTCTGAACCATTTTTAAACCCTTTTTTCCTTTTCTAACCCATTTTTGTCAATTTCTCACACGTTTTCACCAAATTATCTCAGTGCCTAACCCGTTTTTGCCCATTTCCAAGCCGTGTTAAGGCTTTTTAAATTTCCTTACCTAACATATGTTTGTCAATTTCCAAGCAGTTTCAAGCCATTTCTTTTCCATTTCTTAGTAATTTTTGCCCGTTTCTTTCCTGCGCTCACCGTATTCTGGCCCTTTCTAGCCTGCTGTTGCCCTTTTCTAGCCCCTTATAAGCCAGTTCTGGCTGTTTCTAAACAGTTTTTACCGTTCCTATCCCTTTTTGCCCATTTGAATCACATTTTCAGCCACTTTTGGCCATTACGATCCTATTTTTGCCCCCTTTCAACCCGTTTGAAGCCAGTTTGGGCCGTTTCTACCCTGTTTTTGCAGGTTTCAACCAGATTTAAGCCTCTTTTTTTCCTTTTCCTACATTTTTTGACCTTTCCTTTCCAGTTTTCTGCCGCTATGGGACATATCTATCCCATTTTTTAGGTTTCATCCGGTTTTAAGCCTTTTCTTTTCTCTTCTTAGAATTTTTTGACCTTTCTTTTCCTGTTTTCTGGCACTTTGGGCCATTTCTGACCTGCTTTTGCCCATTTCTAACCCATTGGAAGCCTTTTTTTCTTGCCTTTTCTGAACCATTTTTAAACCCTTTTTTCCTTTTCTAACCCATTTTTGTCAATTTCTCACACGTTTTCACCAAATTATCTCAGTGCCTAACCCGTTTTTGCCCATTTCCAAGCCGTTTTAAGCCTTTTTAAATTTCCTTACCTAACATATTTTTGTCAATTTCCAAGCAGTTTCAAGCCATTTCTTTTCCATTTCTTAGTAATTTTTGCCCGTTTCTTTCCTGCGCTCACCGTATTCTGGCCCTTTCTAGCCTGCTGTTGCCCTTTTCTAGCCCCTTATAAGCCAGTTCTGGCTGTTTCTAAACAGTTTTTACCGTTCCTATCCCTTTTTGCCCATTTGAATCACATTTTCAGCCACTTTTGGCCATTACGATCCTATTTTTGCCCCCTTTCAACCCGTTTGAAGCCAGTTTGGGCCGTTTCTACCCTGTTTTTGCAGGTTTCAACCAGATTTAAGCCTCTTTTTTTCCTTTTCCTACAATTTTTTGACCTTTCCTTTCCAGTTTTCTGCCGCTTTGGGACATATCTATCCCATTTTTTAGGTTTCATCCAGTTTTAAGCCTTTTCTTTTCTTTCACCTTTCTTTTCTGTTTTCTGGTTTTAAGCCTTTTCTTTTCTCTTCTTAGAATTTTTTGACCTTTCCTTTCCTGTTTTCTGGCACTTTGGGCCATTTCTGACCTGCTTTTGCCCATTTCTAACCCATTGGAAGCCTTTTTTTCTTGCCTTTTCTGAACCATTTTTAAACCCTTTTTTCCTTTTCTAACCCATTTTTGTCAATTTCTCACACGTTTTCACCAAATTTTCTCAGTGCCTAACCCGTTTTTGCCCATTTCCAAGCCGTTTTAAGCCTTTTTAAATTTCCTTACCTAACATATTTTTGTCAATTTCCAAGCCGTTTCAAGCCATTTCTTTTCCATTTCTTAGTAATTTTTGCCCGTTTCTTTCCTGCGCTCACCGTTTTCTGGCCCTTTCTAGCCTGGTGTTGCCCTTTTCTAGCCCCTTATAAGCCAGTTCTGGCTGTTTCTAAACAGTTTTTACCGTTCCTATCCCTTTTTGCCCATTTGAATCACATTTTCAGCCACTTTTGGCCATTACGATCCTATTTTTGCCCCCTTTCAACCCGTTTGAAGCCAGTTTTGGCCGTTTCTACCCTGTTTTTGCAGGTTTCAACCAGATTTAAGCCTCTTTTTTTCCTTTTCCTACCATTTTTTGACCTTTCCTTTCCAGTTTTCTGCCGCTTTGGGACATATCTATCCCATTTTTTAGGTTTCATCCGGTTTTAAGCCTTTTCTTTTCTCTTCTTAGAATTTTTTGACCTTTCTTTTCCTGTTTTCTGGCACTTTGGGCCATTTCTGACCTGCTTTTGCCCATTTCTAACCCATTGGAAGCCTTTTTTTCTTGCCTTTTCTGAACCATTTTTAAACCCTTTTTTCCTTTTCTAACCCATTTTTGTCAATTTCTCACACGTTTTCACCAAATTTTCTCAGTGCCTAACCCGTTTTTGCCCATTTCCAAGCCGTTTTAAGCCTTTTTAAATTTCCTTACCTAACATATTTTTGTCAATTTCCAAGCAGTTTCAAGCCATTTCTTTTCCATTTCTTAGTAATTTTTGCCCGTTTCTTTCCTGCGCTCACCGTTTTCTGGCCCTTTCTAGCCTGCTGTTGCCCTTTTCTAGCCCCTTATAAGCCAGTTCTGGCTGTTTCTAAACAGTTTTTACCGTTCCTATCCCTTTTTGCCCATTTGAATCACATTTTCAGCCACTTTTGGCCATTACGATCCTATTTTTGCCCCCTTTCAACCCGTTTGAAGCCAGTTTGGGCCGTTTCTACCCTGTTTTTGCAGGTTTCAACCAGATTTAAGCCTCTTTTTTTCCTTTTCCTACCATTTTTTGACCTTTCCTTTCCAGTTTTCTGCCGCTTTGGGACATATCTATCCCATTTTTTAGGTTTCATCCAGGTTTCATCCGGTTTTAAGCCTTTTCTTTTCTCTTCTTAGAATTTTTTGACCTTTCCTTTCCTGTTTTCTGGCACTTTGGGCCATTTCTGACCTGCTTTTGCCCATTTCTAACCCATTGGAAGCCTTTTTTTCTTGCCTTTTCTGAACCATTTTTAAACCCTTTTTTCCTTTTCTAACCCATTTTTGTCAATTTCTCACACGTTTTCACCAAATTATCTCAGTGCCTAACCCGTTTTTGCCCATTTCCAAGCCGTTTTAAGGCTTTTTTAAATTTCCTTACCTAACATATTTTTGTCAATTTCCAAGCAGTTTCAAGCCATTTCTTTTCCATTTCTTAGTAATTTTTGCCCGTTTCTTTCCTGCGCTCACCGTTTTCTGGCCCTTTCTAGCCTGCTGTTGCCCTTTTCTAGCCCCTTATAAGCCAGTTCTGGCTGTTTCTAAACAGTTTTTACCGTTCCTATCCCTTTTTGCTCATTTGAATCACATTTTCAGCCACTTTTGGCCATTACGATCCTATTTTTGCCCCCTTTCAACCCGTTTGAAGCCAGTTTGGGCCGTTTCTACCCTGTTTTTGCAGGTTTCAACCAGATTTAAGCCTCTTTTTTTCCTTTTCCTACAATTTTTTGACCTTTCCTTTCCAGTTTTCTGCCGCTTTGGGACATATCTATCCCATTTTTTAGGTTTCATCCATTTTTTAGTTTCTTTTCTTTTCGGTTTTAAGCCTTTTCTTTTCTCTTCTTAGAATTTTTTGACCTTTCTTTTCCTGTTTTCTGGCACTTTGGGCCATTTCTGACCTGCTTTTGCCCATTTCTAACCCATTGGAAGCCTTTTTTTCTTGCCTTTTCTGAACCATTTTTAAACCCTTTTTTCCTTTTCTAACCCATTTTTGTCAATTTCTCACACGTTTTCACCAAATTATCTCAGTGCCTAACCCGTTTTTGCCCATTTCCAAGCCGTTTTAAGCCTTTTTAAATTTCCTTACCTAACATATTTTTGTCAATTTCCAAGCAGTTTCAAGCCATTTCTTTTCCATTTCTTAGTAATTTTTGCCCGTTTCTTTCCTGCGCTCACCGTTTTCTGGCCCTTTCTAGCCTGCTGTTGCCCTTTTCTAGCCCCTTATAAGCCAGTTCTGGCTGTTTCTAAACAGTTTTTACCGTTCCTATCCCTTTTTGCCCATTTGAATCACATTTTCAGCCACTTTTGGCCATTACGATCCTATTTTTGCCCCCTTTCAACCCGTTTGAAGCCAGTTTGGGCCGTTTCTACCCTGTTTTTGCAGGTTTCAACCAGATTTAAGCCTCTTTTTTTCCTTTTCCTACAATTTTTTGACCTTTCCTTTCCAGTTTTCTGCCGCTTTGGGACATATCTATCCCATTTTTTTTTAGGTTTCATCCGGTTTTAAGCCTTTTCTTTTCTCTTCTTAGAATTTTTTGACCTTTCTTTCCTGTTTTCTGGCACTTTGGGCCATTTCTGACCTGCTTTTGCCCATTTCTAACCCATTGGAAGCCTTTTTTTCTTGCCTTTTCTGAACCATTTTTAAACCCTTTTTTCCTTTTCTAACCCATTTTTGTCAATTTCTCACACGTTTTCACCAAATTATCTCAGTGCCTAACCCGTTTTTGCCCATTTCCAAGCCGTTTTAAGCCTTTTTAAATTTCCTTACCTAACATATTTTTGTCAATTTCCAAGCAGTTTCAAGCCATTTCTTTTCCATTTCTTAGTAATTTTTGCCCGTTTCTTTCCTGCGCTCACCGTTTTCTGGCCCTTTCTAGCCTGCTGTTGCCCTTTTCTAGCCCCTTATAAGCCAGTTCTGGCTGTTTCTAAACAGTTTTTACCGTTCCTATCCCTTTTTGCCCATTTGAATCACATTTTCAGCCACTTTTGGCCATTACGATCCTATTTTTGCCCCCTTTCAACCCGTTTGAAGCCAGTTTTGGCCGTTTCTACCCTGTTTTTGCAGGTTTCAACCAGATTTAAGCCTCTTTTTTTCCTTTTCCTACAATTTTTTGACCTTTCCTTTCCAGTTTTCTGCCGCTTTGGGACATATCTATCCCATTTTTTAGGTTTCATCCGGTTTTAAGCCTTTTCTTTTCTGTTCTTAGAAAACCTTTCTTTTCCTTTTCTTCTTTTGTTTTAAGCCTTTTCTTTTCTCTTCTTAGAATTTTTTGACCTTTTTCCTGTTTTCTGGCACTTTGGGCCATTTCTGACCTGCTTTTGCCCATTTCTAACCCATTGGAAGCCTATTTTTCTTGCCTTTTCTGAACCATTTGTAAACCCTTTTTTCCTTTTCTAACCCATTTTTGTCAATTTCTCACACGTTTTCACCAAATTTTCTCAGTGCCTAACCCGTTTTTGCCCATTTCCAAGCCGTTTTAAGCCTTTTTAAATTTCCTTACCTAACATATTTTTGTCAATTTCCAAGCAGTTTCAAGCCATTTCTTTTCCATTTCTTAGTAATTTTTGCCCGTTTCTTTCCTGCGCTCACCGTTTTCTGGCCCTTTCTAGCCTGGTGTTGCCCTTTTCTAGCCCCTTATAAGCCAGTTCTGGCTGTTTCTAAACAGTTTTTACCGTTCCTATCCCTTTTTGCCCATTTGAATCACATTTTCAGCCACTTTTGGCCATTACGATCCTATTTTTGCCCCCTTTCAACCCGTTTGAAGCCAGTTTGGGCCGTTTCTACCCTGTTTTTTCAGGTTTCAACCAGATTTAAGCCTCTTTTTTTCCTTTTCCTACAATTTTTTGACCTTTCCTTTCCAGTTTTCTGCCGCTTTGGGACATATCTATCCCATTTTTTAGGTTTCATCCGGTTTTAAGCCTTTTCTTTTCTCTTCTTAGAATTTTTTGACCTTTCCTTTCCTGTTTTCTGGCACTTTGGGCCATTTCTGACCTGCTTTTGCCCATTTCTAACCCATTGGAAGCCTTTTTTTCTTGCCTTTTCTGAACCATTTTTAAACCCTTTTTTCCTTTTCTAACCCATTTTTGTCAATTTCTCACACGTTTTCACCAAATTTTCTCAGTGCCTAACCCGTTTTTGCCCATTTCCAAGCCGTTTTAAGCCTTTTTAAATTTCCTTACCTAACATATTTTTGTCAATTTCCAAGCAGTTTCAAGCCATTTCTTTTCCATTTCTTAGTAATTTTTGCCCGTTTCTTTCCTGCGCTCACCGTTTTCTGGCCCTTTCTAGCCTGGTGTTGCCCTTTTCTAGCCCCTTATAAGCCAGTTCTGGCTGTTTCTAAACAGTTTTTACCGTTCCTATCCCTTTTTGCCCATTTGAATCACATTTTCAGCCACTTTTGGCCATTACGATCCTATTTTTGCCCCCTTTCAACCCGTTTGAAGCCAGTTTGGCCGTTTCTACCCTGTTTTTGCAGGTTTCAACCAGATTTAAGCCTCTTTTTTTCCTTTTCCTACCATTTTTTGACCTTTCCTTTCCAGTTTTCTGCCGCTTTGGGACATATCTATCCCATTTTTTAGGTTTCATCCGGTTTTAAGCCTTTTCTTTTCTCTTCTTAGAATTTTTTGACCTTTCTTTCCTGTTTTCTGGCACTTTGGGCCATTTCTGACCTGCTTTTGCCCATTTCTAACCCATTGGAAGCCTTTTTTTCTTGCCTTTTCTGAACCATTTTTAAACCCTTTTTTCCTTTTCTAACCCATTTTTGTCAATTTCTCACACGTTTTCACCAAATTTTCTCAGTGCCTAACCCGTTTTTGCCCATTTCCAAGCCGTTTTAAGCCTTTTTAAATTTCCTTACCTAACATATTTTTGTCAATTTCCAAGCAGTTTCAAGCCATTTCTTTTCCATTTCTTAGTAATTTTTGCCCGTTTCTTTCCTGCGCTCACCGTTTTCTGGCCCTTTCTAGCCTGCTGTTGCCCTTTTCTAGCCCCTTATAAGCCAGTTCTGGCTGTTTCTAAACAGTTTTTACCGTTCCTATCCCTTTTTGCCCATTTGAATCACATTTTCAGCCACTTTTGGCCATTACGATCCTATTTTTGCCCCCTTTCAACCCGTTTGAAGCCAGTTTGGGCCGTTTCTACCCTGTTTTTGCAGGTTTCAACCAGATTTAAGCCTCTTTTTTTCCTTTTCCTACCATTTTTTGACCTTTCCTTTCCAGTTTTCTGCCGCTTTGGGACATATCTATCCCATTTTTTTTTCAGGTTTCAAGTTTTAAGCCTTTTCTTTTCTCTTCTTAGAATTTTTTGACCTTTCCTTTCCTGTTTTCTGGCACTTTGGGCCATTTCTGACCTGCTTTTGCCCATTTCTAACCCATTGGAAGCCTTTTTTTCTTGCCTTTTCTGAACCATTTTTAAACCCTTTTTTCCTTTTCTAACCCATTTTTGTCAATTTCTCACACGTTTTCACCAAATTTTCTCAGTGCCTAACCCGTTTTTGCCCATTTCCAAGCCGTTTTAAGCCTTTTTAAATTTCCTTACCTAACATATTTTTGTCAATTTCCAAGCAGTTTCAAGCCATTTCTTTTCCATTTCTTAGTAATTTTTGCCCGTTTCTTTCCTGCGCTCACCGTATTCTGGCCCTTTCTAGCCTGCTGTTGCCCTTTTCTAGCCCCTTATAAGCCAGTTCTGGCTGTTTCTAAACAGTTTTTACCGTTCCTATCCCTTTTTGCCCATTTGAATCACATTTTCAGCCACTTTTGGCCATTACGATCCTATTTTTGCCCCCTTTCAACCCGTTTGAAGCCAGTTTGGGCCGTTTCTACCCTGTTTTTTCAGGTTTCAACCAGATTTAAGCCTCTTTTTTTCCTTTTCCTACAATTTTTTGACCTTTCCTTTCCAGTTTTCTGCCGCTTTGGGACATATCTATCCCATTTTTTAGGTTTCATCCGGTTTTAAGCCTTTTCTTTTCTCTTCTTAGAATTTTTTGACCTTTCCTTCCCTGTTTTCTGGCACTTTGGGCCATTTCTGACCTGCTTTTGCCCATTTCTAACCCATTGGAAGCCTTTTTTTCTTGCCTTTTCTGAACCATTTTTAAACCCTTTTTTCCTTTTCTAACCCATTTTTGTCAATTTCTCACACGTTTTCACCAAATTATCTCAGTGCCTAACCCGTTTTTGCCCATTTCCAAGCCGTTTTAAGCCTTTTTAAATTTCCTTACCTAACATATTTTTGTCAATTTCCAAGCAGTTTCAAGCCATTTCTTTTCCATTTCTTAGTAATTTTTGCCCGTTTCTTTCCTGCGCTCACCGTTTTCTGGCCCTTTCTAGCCTGCTGTTGCCCTTTTCTAGCCCCTTATAAGCCAGTTCTGGCTGTTTCTAAACAGTTTTTACCGTTCCTATCCCTTTTTGCCCATTTGAATCACATTTTCAGCCACTTTTGGCCATTACGATCCTATTTTTGCCCCCTTTCAACCCGTTTGAAGCCAGTTTGGGCCGTTTCTACCCTGTTTTTGCAGGTTTCAACCAGATTTAAGCCTCTTTTTTTCCTTTTCCTACCATTTTTTGACCTTTCCTTTCCAGTTTTCTGCCGCTTTGGGACATATCTATCCCATTTTTTAGGTTTCAGTTTTAAGTTTCATCCTGGTTTTAAGCCTTTTCTTTTCTCTTCTTAGAATTTTTTGACCTTTCCTTCCCTGTTTTCTGGCACTTTGGGCCATTTCTGACCTGCTTTTGCCCATTTCTAACCCATTGGAAGCCTTTTTTTCTTGCCTTTTCTGAACCATTTTTAAACCCTTTTTTCCTTTTCTAACCCATTTTTGTCAATTTCTCACACGTTTTCACCAAATTATCTCAGTGCCTAACCCGTTTTTGCCCATTTCCAAGCCGTTTTAAGCCTTTTAAAATTTCCTTACCTAACATATTTTTGTCAATTTCCAAGCCGTTTCAAGCCATTTCTTTTCCATTTCTTAGTAATTTTTGCCCGTTTCTTTCCTGCGCTCACCGTTTTCTGGCCCTTTCTAGCCTGGTGTTGCCCTTTTCTAGCCCCTTATAAGCCAGTTCTGGCTGTTTCTAAACAGTTTTTACCGTTCCTATCCCTTTTTGCCCATTTGAATCACATTTTCAGCCACTTTTGGCCATTACGATCCTATTTTTGCCCCCTTTCAACCCGTTTGAAGCCAGTTTGGGCCGTTTCTACCCTGTTTTTGCAGGTTTCAACCAGATTTAAGCCTCTTTTTTTCCTTTTCCTACCATTTTTTGACCTTTCCTTTCCAGTTTTCTGCCGCTTTGGGACATATCTATCCCATTTTTTAGGTTTCATCCAGTTTTAAGCCTTTTCTTTTCTGTTCACCTTTCTTTTCCTGTTTTCTGGTTTTAAGCCTTTTCTTTTCTCTTCTTAGAATTTTTTGACCTTTCCTTTCCTGTTTTCTGGCACTTTGGGCCATTTCTGACCTGCTTTTGCCCATTTCTAACCCATTGGAAGCCTTTTTTTCTTGCCTTTTCTGAACCATTTTTAAACCCTTTTTTCCTTTTCTAACCCATTTTTGTCAATTTCTCACACGTTTTCACCAAATTTCTCAGTGCCTAACCCGTTTTTGCCCATTTCCAAGCCGTTTTAAGCCTTTTTAAATTTCCTTACCTAACATATTTTTGTCAATTTCCAAGCAGTTTCAAGCCATTTCTTTTCCATTTCTTAGTAATTTTTGCCCGTTTCTTTCCTGCGCTCACCGTTTTCTGGCCCTTTCTAGCCTGGTGTTGCCCTTTTCTAGCCCCTTATAAGCCAGTTCTGGCTGTTTCTAAACAGTTTTTACCGTTCCTATCCCTTTTTGCCCATTTGAATCACATTTTCAGCCACTTTTGGCCATTACGATCCTATTTTTGCCCCCTTTCAACCCGTTTGAAGCCAGTTTGGGCCGTTTCTACCCTGTTTTTGCAGGTTTCAACCAGATTTAAGCCTCTTTTTTTCCTTTTCCTACATTTTTTGACCTTTCCTTTCCAGTTTTCTGCCGCTTTGGGACATATCTATCCCATTTTTTAGGTTTCATCCGGTTTTAAGCCTTTTCTTTTCTCTTCTTAGAATTTTTTGACCTTTCCTTTCCTGTTTTCTGGCACTTTGGGCCATTTCTGACCTGCTTTTGCCCATTTCTAACCCATTGGAAGCCTTTTTTTCTTGCCTTTTCTGAACCATTTTTAAACCCTTTTTTCCTTTTCTAACCCATTTTTGTCAATTTCTCACACGTTTTCACCAAATTATCTCAGTGCCTAACCCGTTTTTGCCCATTTCCAAGCCGTTTTAAGCCTTTTTAAATTTCCTTACCTAACATATTTTTGTCAATTTCCAAGCAGTTTCAAGCCATTTCTTTTCCATTTCTTAGTAATTTTTGCCCGTTTCTTTCCTGCGCTCACCGTTTTCTGGCCCTTTCTAGCCTGCTGTTGCCCTTTTCTAGCCCCTTATAAGCCAGTTCTGGCTGTTTCTAAACAGTTTTTACCGTTCCTATCCCTTTTTGCCCATTTGAATCACATTTTCAGCCACTTTTGGCCATTACGATCCTATTTTTGCTCCCTTTCAACCCGTTTGAAGCCAGTTTTGGCCGTTTCTACCCTGTTTTTGCAGGTTTCAACCAGATTTAAGCCTCTTTTTTTCCTTTTCCTACCATTTTTTGACCTTTCCTTTCCAGTTTTCTGCCGCTTTGGGACATATCTATCCCATTTTTTAGGTTTCATCCAGTTTTAAGCCTTTTCTTTTCTCTTCTTAGAAATGTTTGACCTTTCTTTCCTGTTTTCTGTCTTTTCCAGTTTTAAGCCTTTTCTTTTCTCTTCTTAGAATTTTTTGACCTTTCCTTCCCTGTTTTCTGGCACTTTGGGCCATTTCTGACCTGCTTTTGCCCATTTCTAACCCATTGGAAGCCTTTTTTTCTTGCCTTTTCTGAACCATTTTTAAACCCTTTTTTCCTTTTCTAACCCATTTTTGTCAATTTCTCACACGTTTTCACCAAATTTTCTCAGTGCCTAACCCGTTTTTGCCCATTTCCAAGCCGTTTTAAGCCTTTTTAAATTTCCTTACCTAACATATTTTTGTCAATTTCCAAGCAGTTTCAAGCCATTTCTTTTCCATTTCTTAGTAATTTTTGCCCGTTTCTTTCCTGCGCTCACCGTTTTCTGGCCCTTTCTAGCCTGCTGT
This sequence comes from Melopsittacus undulatus, assembly GCF_012275295.1. Lineage (NCBI taxonomy): Eukaryota > Metazoa > Chordata > Aves > Psittaciformes > Psittaculidae > Melopsittacus > Melopsittacus undulatus. Next base: position 74,919 of record NW_022994091.1, on the reverse strand, counting down.
TGCCCTTTTCTAGCCCCTTATAAGCCAGTTCTGGCTGTTTCTAAACAGTTTTTACCGTTCCTATCCCTTTTTGCCCATTTGAATCACATTTTCAGCCACTTTTGGCCATTACGATCCTATTTTTGCCCCCTTTCAACCCGTTTGAAGCCAGTTTTGGCCGTTTCTACCCTGTTTTTGCAGGTTTCAACCAGATTTAAGCCTCTTTTTTTCCTTTTCCTACAATTTTTTGACCTTTCCTTTCCAGTTTTCTGCCGCTTTGGGACATATCTATCCCATTTTTTAGGTTTCATCCAATTTCAGTTTTAAGCCTTTTCTTTTCTCTTCTTAGAATTTTTTGACCTTTCTTTCCCTGTTTTCTGGCACTTTGGGCCATTTCTGACCTGCTTTTGCCCATTTCTAACCCATTGGAAGCCTTTTTTTCTTGCCTTTTCTGAACCATTTTTAAACCCTTTTTTCCTTTTCTAACCCATTTTTGTCAATTTCTCACACGTTTTCACCAAATTATCTCAGTGCCTAACCCGTTTTTGCCCATTTCCAAGCCGTTTTAAGCCTTTTTAAATTTCCTTACCTAACATATTTTTGTCAATTTCCAAGCAGTTTCAAGCCATTTCTTTTCCATTTCTTAGTAATTTTTGCCCGTTTCTTTCCTGCGCTCACCGTTTTCTGGCCCTTTCTAGCCTGGTGTTGCCCTTTTCTAGCCCCTTATAAGCCAGTTCTGGCTGTTTCTAAACAGTTTTTACCGTTCCTATCCCTTTTTGCCCATTTGAATCACATTTTCAGCCACTTTTGGCCATTACGATCCTATTTTTGCCCCCTTTCAACCCGTTTGAAGCCAGTTTGGGCCGTTTCTACCCTGTTTTTGCAGGTTTCAACCAGATTTAAGCCTCTTTTTTTCCTTTTCCTACCATTTTTTGACCTTTCCTTTCCAGTTTTCTGCCGCTTTGGGACATATCTATCCCATTTTTTAGGTTTCATCCAGTTTTAAGCCTTTTCTTTTCTGTTCTTAGAAATGTTTGACCTTTCCTGTTTTCTGTCTTTTCCAGTTTTAAGCCTTTTCTTTTCTCTTCTTAGAATTTTTTGACCTTTCCTTCCCTGTTTTCTGGCACTTTGGGCCATTTCTGACCTGCTTTTGCCCATTTCTAACCCATTGGAAGCCTTTTTTTCTTGCCTTTTCTGAACCATTTTTAAACCCTTTTTTCCTTTTCTAACCCATTTTTGTCAATTTCTCACACGTTTTCACCAAATTTTCTCAGTGCCTAACCCGTTTTTGCCCATTTCCAAGCCGTTTTAAGCCTTTTTAAATTTCCTTACCTAACATATTTTTGTCAATTTCCAAGCAGTTTCAAGCCATTTCTTTTCCATTTCTTAGTAATTTTTGCCCGTTTCTTTCCTGCGCTCACCGTATTCTGGCCCTTTCTAGCCTGCTGTTGCCCTTTTCTAGCCCCTTATAAGCCAGTTCTGGCTGTTTCTAAACAGTTTTTACCGTTCCTATCCCTTTTTGCCCATTTGAATCACATTTTCAGCCACTTTTGGCCATTACGATCCTATTTTTGCCCCCTTTCAACCCGTTTGAAGCCAGTTTTGGCCGTTTCTACCCTGTTTTTGCAGGTTTCAACCAGATTTAAGCCTCTTTTTTTCCTTTTCCTACATTTTTTGACCTTTCCTTTCCAGTTTTCTGCCGCTTTGGGACATATCTATCCCATTTTTTAGGTTTCATCCAGTTTTAAGCCTTTTCTTTTCTGTTCTTAGAAATGTTTGACCTTTCTTTTCCGTCTTTCCTCCAGTTTTAAGCCTTTTCTTTTCTCTTCTTAGAATTTTTTGACCTTTCCTTCCCTGTTTTCTGGCACTTTGGGCCATTTCTGACCTGCTTTTGCCCATTTCTAACCCATTGGAAGCCTTTTTTTCTTGCCTTTTCTGAACCATTTTTAAACCCTTTTTTCCTTTTCTAACCCATTTTTGTCAATTTCTCACACGTTTTCACCAAATTATCTCAGTGCCTAACCCGTTTTTGCCCATTTCCAAGCCGTTTTAAGCCTTTTTAAATTTCCTTACCTAACATATTTTTGTCAATTTCCAAGCAGTTTCAAGCCATTTCTTTTCCATTTCTTAGTAATTTTTGCCCGTTTCTTTCCTGCGCTCACCGTTTTCTGGCCCTTTCTAGCCTGCTGTTGCCCTTTTCTAGCCCCTTATAAGCCAGTTCTGGCTGTTTCTAAACAGTTTTTACCGTTCCTATCCCTTTTTGCCCATTTGAATCACATTTTCAGCCACTTTTGGCCATTACGATCCTATTTTTGCCCCCTTTCAACCCGTTTGAAGCCAGTTTGGGCCGTTTCTACCCTGTTTTTGCAGGTTTCAACCAGATTTAAGCCTCTTTTTTTCCTTTTCCTACCATTTTTTGACCTTTCCTTTCCAGTTTTCTGCCGCTTTGGGACATATCTATCCCATTTTTTAGGTTTCATCCAGTTTTAAGCCTTTTCTTTTCTGTTCTTAGAAATGTTTGACCTTTCTTTTCTTTTCTCTCTTCCTCCAGTTTTAAGCCTTTTCTTTTCTCTTCTTAGAATTTTTTGACCTTTCCTTCCCTGTTTTCTGGCACTTTGGGCCATTTCTGACCTGCTTTTGCCCATTTCTAACCCATTGGAAGCCTTTTTTTCTTGCCTTTTCTGAACCATTTTTAAACCCTTTTTTCTTTTTCTAACCCATTTTTGTCAATTTCTCACACGTTTTCACCAAATTTTCTCAGTGCCTAACCCGTTTTTGCCCATTTCCAAGCCGTTTTAAGCCTTTTTAAATTTCCTTATCTAACATATTTTTGTCAATTTCCAAGCAGTTTCAAGCCATTTCTTTTCCATTTCTTAGTAATTTTTGCCCGTTTCTTTCCTGCGCTCACCGTATTCTGGCCCTTTCTAGCCTGCTGTTGCCCTTTTCTAGCCCCTTATAAGCCAGTTCTGGCTGTTTCTAAACAGTTTTTACCGTTCCTATCCCTTTTTGCCCATTTGAATCACATTTTCAGCCACTTTTGGCCATTACGATCCTATTTTTGCCCCCTTTCAACCCGTTTGAAGCCAGTTTGGGCCGTTTCTACCCTGTTTTTGCAGGTTTCAACCAGATTTAAGCCTCTTTTTTTCCTTTTCCTACAATTTTTTGACCTTTCCTTTCCAGTTTTCTGCCGCTTTGGGACATATCTATCCCATTTTTTAGGTTTCATCCAGTTTTAAGCCTTCTTTTCTGTTCTTAGAAATGTTTGACCTTTCTTTTCCTGTTTTCTGTCTTTCCTCCAGTTTTAAGCCTTTTCTTTTCTCTTCTTAGAATTTTTTGACCTTTCCTTCCCTGTTTTCTGGCACTTTGGGCCATTTCTGACCTGCTTTTGCCCATTTCTAACCCATTGGAAGCCTTTTTTTCTTGCCTTTTCTGAACCATTTTTAAACCCTTTTTTCCTTTTCTAACCCATTTTTGTCAATTTCTCACACGTTTTCACCAAATTTTCTCAGTGCCAAACCCGTTTTTGCCCATTTCCAAGCCGTTTTAAGCCTTTTTAAATTTCCTTATCTAACATATTTTTGTCAATTTCCAAGCAGTTTCAAGCCATTTCTTTTCCATTTCTTAGTAATTTTTGCCCGTTTCTTTCCTGCGCTCACCGTTTTCTGGCCCTTTCTAGCCTGCTGTTGCCCTTTTCTAGCCCCTTATAAGCCAGTTCTGGCTGTTTCTAAACAGTTTTTACCGTTCCTATCCCTTTTTGCCCATTTGAATCACATTTTCAGCCACTTTTGGCCATTACGATCCTATTTTTGCCCCCTTTCAACCCGTTTGAAGCCAGTTTGGGCCGTTTCTACCCTGTTTTTGCAGGTTTCAACCAGATTTAAGCCTCTTTTTTTCCTTTTCCTACATTTTTTGACCTTTCCTTTCCAGTTTTCTGCCGCTTTGGGACATATCTATCCCATTTTTTAGGTTTCATCCAGTTTTAAGCCTTTTCTTTTCTGTTCTTAGAAATGTTTGACCTTTCTTTCCTGTTTTCTGTCTTTCCTCCAGTTTTAAGCCTTTCTTTTCTCTTCTTAGAATTTTTTGACCTTTCCTTCCCTGTTTTCTGGCACTTTGGGCCATTTCTGACCTGCTTTTGCCCATTTCTAACCCATTGGAAGCCTTTTTTTCTTGCCTTTTCTGAACCATTTTTAAACCCTTTTTTCCTTTTCTAACCCATTTTTGTCAATTTCTCACACGTTTTCACCAAATTTCTCAGTGCCTAACCCGTTTTTGCCCATTTCCAAGCCGTTTTAAGCCTTTTTAAATTTCCTTATCTAACATATTTTTGTCAATTTCCAAGCAGTTTCAAGCCATTTCTTTTCCATTTCTTAGTAATTTTTGCCCGTTTCTTTCCTGCGCTCACCGTATTCTGGCCCTTTCTAGCCTGGTGTTGCCCTTTTCTAGCCCCTTATAAGCCAGTTCTGGCTGTTTCTAAACAGTTTTTACCGTTCCTATCCCTTTTTGCCCATTTGAATCACATTTTCAGCCACTTTTGGCCATTACGATCCTATTTTTGCCCCCTTTCAACCCGTTTGAAGCCAGTTTTGGCCGTTTCTACCCTGTTTTTGCAGGTTTCAACCAGATTTAAGCCTCTTTTTTTCCTTTTCCTACCATTTTTTGACCTTTCCTTTCCAGTTTTCTGCCGCTTTGGGACATATCTATCCCATTTTTTAGGTTTCATCCGTTTTAAGCCTTTTCTTTTCTGTTCTTAGAAATGTTTGACCTTTCTTTTCTTTTCTGTCTTTCTCCAGTTTTAAGCCTTTTCTTTTCTCTTCTTAGAATTTTTTGACCTTTCCTTCCCTGTTTTCTGGCACTTTGGGCCATTTCTGACCTGCTTTTGCCCATTTCTAACCCATTGGAAGCCTTTTTTTCTTGCCTTTTCTGAACCATTTTTAAACCCTTTTTTCCTTTTCTAACCCATTTTTGTCAATTTCTCACACGTTTTCACCAAATTTTCTCAGTGCCTAACCCGTTTTTGCCCATTTCCAAGCCGTTTTAAGCCTTTTTAAATTTCCTTACCTAACATATTTTTGTCAATTTCCAAGCAGTTTCAAGCCATTTCTTTTCCATTTCTTAGTAATTTTTGCCCGTTTCTTTCCTGCGCTCACCGTTTTCTGGCCCTTTCTAGCCTGCTGTTGCCCTTTTCTAGCCCCTTATAAGCCAGTTCTGGCTGTTTCTAAACAGTTTTTACCGTTCCTATCCCTTTTTGCCCATTTGAATCACATTTTCAGCCACTTTTGGCCATTACGATCCTATTTTTGCCCCCTTTCAACCCGTTTGAAGCCAGTTTGGGCCGTTTCTACCCTGTTTTTGCAGGTTTCAACCAGATTTAAGCCTCTTTTTTTCCTTTTCCTACCATTTTTTGACCTTTCCTTTCCAGTTTTCTGCCGCTTTGGGACATATCTATCCCATTTTTTAGGTTTCATCCAGTTTTAAGCCTTTTCTTTTCTGTTCTTAGAAATGTTTGACCTTTCTTTTCCTGTTTTCTGTCTTTCCTCCAGTTTTAAGCCTTTTCTTTTCTCTTCTTAGAATTTTTTGACCTTTCCTTCCCTGTTTTCTGGCACTTTGGGCCATTTCTGACCTGCTTTTGCCCATTTCTAACCCATTGGAAGCCTTTTTTTCTTGCCTTTTCTGAACCATTTTTAAACCCTTTTTTCCTTTTCTAACCCATTTTTGTCAATTTCTCACACGTTTTCACCAAATTTTCTCAGTGCCTAACCCGTTTTTGCCCATTTCCAAGCCGTTTTAAGCCTTTTTAAATTTCCTTATCTAACATATTTTTGTCAATTTCCAAGCAGTTTCAAGCCATTTCTTTTCCATTTCTTAGTAATTTTTGCCCGTTTCTTTCCTGCGCTCACCGTATTCTGGCCCTTTCTAGCCTGCTGTTGCCCTTTTCTAGCCCCTTATAAGCCAGTTCTGGCTGTTTCTAAACAGTTTTTACCGTTCCTATCCCTTTTTGCCCATTTGAATCACATTTTCAGCCACTTTTGGCCATTACGATCCTATTTTTGCCCCCTTTCAACCCGTTTGAAGCCAGTTTTGGCCGTTTCTACCCTGTTTTTGCAGGTTTCAACCAGATTTAAGCCTCTTTTTTTCCTTTTCCTACCATTTTTTGACCTTTCCTTTCCAGTTTTCTGCCGCTTTGGGACATATCTATCCCATTTTTTAGGTTTCATCCAGTTTTAAGCCTTTTCTTTTCTGTTCTTAGAAATGTTTGACCTTTCTTTTCCTGTTTTCTGTCTTTCCTCCAGTTTTAAGCCTTTTCTTTTCTCTTCTTAGAATTTTTTGACCTTTCCTTCCTGTTTTCTGGCACTTTGGGCCATTTCTGACCTGCTTTTGCCCATTTCTAACCCATTGGAAGCCTTTTTTTCTTGCCTTTTCTGAACCATTTTTAAACCCTTTTTTCCTTTTCTAACCCATTTTTGTCAATTTCTCACACGTTTTCACCAAATTTTCTCAGTGCCTAACCCGTTTTTGCCCATTTCCAAGCCGTTTTAAGCCTTTTTAAATTTCCTTATCTAACATATTTTTGTCAATTTCCAAGCAGTTTCAAGCCATTTCTTTTCCATTTCTTAGTAATTTTTGCCCGTTTCTTTCCTGCGCTCACCGTTTTCTGGCCCTTTCTAGCCTGCTGTTGCCCTTTTCTAGCCCCTTATAAGCCAGTTCTGGCTGTTTCTAAACAGTTTTTACCGTTCCTATCCCTTTTTGCCCATTTGAATCACATTTTCAGCCACTTTTGGCCATTACGATCCTATTTTTGCCCCCTTTCAACCCGTTTGAAGCCAGTTTGGGCCGTTTCTACCCTGTTTTTGCAGGTTTCAACCAGATTTAAGCCTCTTTTTTTCCTTTTCCTACCATTTTTTGACCTTTCCTTTCCAGTTTTCTGCCGCTTTGGGACATATCTATCCCATTTTTTAGGTTTCATCCAGTTTTAAGCCTTTTCTTTTCTGTTCTTAGAAATGTTTGACCTTTCTTTCCTGTTTTCTGTCTTTCCTCCAGTTTTAAGCCTTTTCTTTTCTCTTCTTAGAATTTTTTGACCTTTCCTTCCCTGTTTTCTGGCACTTTGGGCCATTTCTGACCTGCTTTTGCCCATTTCTAACCCATTGGAAGCCTTTTTTTCTTGCCTTTTCTGAACCATTTTTAAACCCTTTTTTCCTTTTCTAACCCATTTTTGTCAATTTCTCACACGTTTTCACCAAATTTTCTCAGTGCCTAACCCGTTTTTGCCCATTTCCAAGCCGTTTTAAGCCTTTTTAAATTTCCTTACCTAACATATTTTTGTCAATTTCCAAGCAGTTTCAAGCCATTTCTTTTCCATTTCTTAGTAATTTTTGCCCGTTTCTTTCCTGCGCTCACCGTATTCTGGCCCTTTCTAGCCTGCTGTTGCCCTTTTCTAGCCCCTTATAAGCCAGTTCTGGCTGTTTCTAAACAGTTTTTACCGTTCCTATCCCTTTTTGCCCATTTGAATCACATTTTCAGCCACTTTTGGCCATTACGATCCTATTTTTGCCCCCTTTCAACCCGTTTGAAGCCAGTTTGGGCCGTTTCTACCCTGTTTTTGCAGGTTTCAACCAGATTTAAGCCTCTTTTTTTCCTTTTCCTACCATTTTTTGACCTTTCCTTTCCAGTTTTCTGCCGCTTTGGGACATATCTATCCCATTTTTTAGGTTTCATCCAGTTTTAAGCCTTTTCTTTTCTCTTCTTAGAAATGTTTGACCTTTCTTTTCCTGTTTTCTGTCTTTCCTCCAGTTTTAAGCCTTTTCTTTTCTCTTCTTAGAATTTTTTGACCTTTCCTTCCTGTTTTCTGGCACTTTGGGCCATTTCTGACCTGCTTTTGCCCATTTCTAACCCATTGGAAGCCTTTTTTTCTTGCCTTTTCTGAACCATTTTTAAACCCTTTTTTCCTTTTCTAACCCATTTTTGTCAATTTCTCACACGTTTTCACCAAATTTTCTCAGTGCCAAACCCGTTTTTGCCCATTTCCAAGCCGTTTTAAGCCTTTTTAAATTTCCTTATCTAACATATTTTTGTCAATTTCCAAGCAGTTTCAAGCCATTTCTTTTCCATTTCTTAGTAATTTTTGCCCGTTTCTTTCCTGCGCTCACCGTATTCTGGCCCTTTCTAGCCTGCTGTTGCCCTTTTCTAGCCCCTTATAAGCCAGTTCTGGCTGTTTCTAAACAGTTTTTACCGTTCCTATCCCTTTTTGCCCATTTGAATCACATTTTCAGCCACTTTTGGCCATTACGATCCTATTTTTGCCCCCTTTCAACCCGTTTGAAGCCAGTTTGGGCCGTTTCTACCCTGTTTTTGCAGGTTTCAACCAGATTTAAGCCTCTTTTTTTCCTTTTCCTACAATTTTTTGACCTTTCCTTTCCAGTTTTCTGCCGCTTGGGACATATCTATCCCATTTTTTAGGTTTCATCCGGTTTTAAGCCTTTTCTTTTCTCTTCTTAGAAATGTTTGACCTTTTTTCCTGTTTTCTGTCTTTCCTCCAGTTTTAAGCCTTTTCTTTTCTCTTCTTAGAATTTTTTGACCTTTCCTTCCCTGTTTTCTGGCACTTTGGGCCATTTCTGACCTGCTTTTGCCCATTTCTAACCCATTGGAAGCCTTTTTTTCTTGCCTTTTCTGAACCATTTTTAAACCCTTTTTTCCTTTTCTAACCCATTTTTGTCAATTTCTCACACGTTTTCACCAAATTTTCTCAGTGCCTAACCCGTTTTTGCCCATTTCCAAGCCGTTTTAAGCCTTTTTAAATTTCCTTATCTAACATATTTTTGTCAATTTCCAAGCAGTTTCAAGCCATTTCTTTTCCATTTCTTAGTAATTTTTGCCCGTTTCTTTCCTGCGCTCACCGTTTTCTGGCCCTTTCTAGCCTGGTGTTGCCCTTTTCTAGCCCCTTATAAGCCAGTTCTGGCTGTTTCTAAACAGTTTTTACCGTTCCTATCCCTTTTTGCCCATTTGAATCACATTTTCAGCCACTTTTGGCCATTACGATCCTATTTTTGCCCCCTTTCAACCCGTTTGAAGCCAGTTTTGGCCGTTTCTACCCTGTTTTTGCAGGTTTCAACCAGATTTAAGCCTCTTTTTTTCCTTTTCCTACCATTTTTTGACCTTTCCTTTCCAGTTTTCTGCCGCTTTGGGACATATCTATCCATTTTTTAGTTTCATCCAGTTTTAAGCCTTTTCTTTTCTGTTCTTAGAAATGTTTGACCTTTCTTTTCCTGTTTTCTGTCTTTCCTCCAGTTTTAAGCCTTTTCTTTTCTCTTCTTAGAATTTTTTGACCTTTCCTTCCTGTTTTCTGGCACTTTGGGCCATTTCTGACCTGCTTTTGCCCTTTTCTAACCCATTGGAAGCCTATTTTTCTTGCCTTTTCTGAACCATTTTTAAACCCTTTTTTCCTTTTCTAACCCATTTTTGTCAATTTCTCACACGTTTTCACCAAATTTTCTCAGTGCCAAACCCGTTTTTGCCCATTTCCAAGCCGTTTTAAGCCTTTTTAAATTTCCTTATCTAACATATTTTTGTCAATTTCCAAGCAGTTTCAAGCCATTTCTTTTCCATTTCTTAGTAATTTTTGCCCGTTTCTTTCCTGCGCTCACCGTATTCTGGCCCTTTCTAGCCTGCTGTTGCCCTTTTCTAGCCCCTTATAAGCCAGTTCTGGCTGTTTCTAAACAGTTTTTACCGTTCCTATCCCTTTTTGCCCATTTGAATCACATTTTCAGCCACTTTTGGCCATTACGATCCTATTTTTGCCCCCTTTCAACCCGTTTGAAGCCAGTTTGGGCCGTTTCTACCCTGTTTTTGCAGGTTTCAACCAGATTTAAGCCTCTTTTTTTCCTTTTCCTACCATTTTTTGACCTTTCCTTTCCAGTTTTCTGCCGCTTTGGGACATATCTATCCCATTTTTTAGGTTTCATCCAGTTTTAAGCCTTTTCTTTTCTGTTCTTAGAAATGTTTGACCTTTCTTTTCCTGTTTTCTGTCTTTCCTCCAGTTTTAAGCCTTTTCTTTTCTCTTCTTAGAATTTTTTGACCTTTCCTTCCCTGTTTTCTGGCACTTTGGGCCATTTCTGACCTGCTTTTGCCCATTTCTAACCCATTGGAAGCCTTTTTTTCTTGCCTTTTCTGAACCATTTTTAAACCCTTTTTTCCTTTTCTAACCCATTTTTGTCAATTTCTCACACGTTTTCACCAAATTATCTCAGTGCCTAACCCGTTTTTGCCCATTTCCAAGCCGTTTTAAGCCTTTTTAAATTTCCTTATCTAACATATTTTTGTCAATTTCCAAGCAGTTTCAAGCCATTTCTTTTCCATTTCTTAGTAATTTTTGCCCGTTTCTTTCCTGCGCTCACCGTTTTCTGGCCCTTTCTAGCCTGCTGTTGCCCTTTTCTAGCCCCTTATAAGCCAGTTCTGGCTGTTTCTAAACAGTTTTTACCGTTCCTATCCCTTTTTGCCCATTTGAATCACATTTTCAGCCACTTTTGGCCATTACGATCCTATTTTTGCCCCCTTTCAACCCGTTTGAAGCCAGTTTGGGCCGTTTCTACCCTGTTTTTGCAGGTTTCAACCAGATTTAAGCCTCTTTTTTTCCTTTTCCTACCATTTTTTGACCTTTCCTTTCCAGTTTTCTGCCGCTTTGGGACATATCTATCCCATTTTTTAGGTTTCATCCAGTTTTAAGCCTTTTCTTTTCTGTTCTTAGAAATGTTTGACCTTTCTTTTCCTGTTTTCTGTCTTTCCTCCAGTTTTAAGCCTTTTCTTTTCTCTTCTTAGAATTTTTTGACCTTTCCTTCCCTGTTTTCTGGCACTTTGGGCCATTTCTGACCTGCTTTTGCCCATTTCTAACCCATTGGAAGCCTTTTTTTCTTGCCTTTTCTGAACCATTTTTAAACCCTTTTTTCCTTTTCTAACCCATTTTTGTCAATTTCTCACACGTTTTCACCAAATTTTCTCAGTGCCTAACCCGTTTTTGCCCATTTCCAAGCCGTTTTAAGCCTTTTTAAATTTCCTTACCTAACATATTTTTGTCAATTTCCAAGCAGTTTCAAGCCATTTCTTTTCCATTTCTTAGTAATTTTTGCCCGTTTCTTTCCTGCGCTCACCGTTTTCTGGCCCTTTCTAGCCTGCTGTTGCCCTTTTCTAGCCCCTTATAAGCCAGTTCTGGCTGTTTCTAAACAGTTTTTACCGTTCCTATCCCTTTTTGCCCATTTGAATCACATTTTCAGCCACTTTTGGCCATTACGATCCTATTTTTGCCCCCTTTCAACCCGTTTGAAGCCAGTTTGGGCCGTTTCTACCCTGTTTTTGCAGGTTTCAACCAGATTTAAGCCTCTTTTTTTCCTTTTCCTACAATTTTTTGACCTTTCCTTTCCAGTTTTCTGCCGCTTTGGGACATATCTATCCCATTTTTTAGGTTTCATCCGGTTTTAAGCCTTTTCTTTTCTGTTCTTAGAAATGTTTGACCTTTCTTTTCCTGTTTTCTGTCTTTCCTCCAGTTTTAAGCCTTTTCTTTTCTCTTCTTAGAATTTTTTGACCTTTCCTTCCCTGTTTTCTGGCACTTTGGGCCATTTCTGACCTGCTTTTGCCCATTTCTAACCCATTGGAAGCCTTTTTTTCTTGCCTTTTCTGAACCATTTTTAAACCCTTTTTTCCTTTTCTAACCCATTTTTGTCAATTTCTCACACGTTTTCACCAAATTTTCTCAGTGCCAAACCCGTTTTTGCCCATTTCCAAGCTGTTTTAAGCCTTTTTAAATTTCCTTATCTAACATATTTTTGTCAATTTCCAAGCAGTTTCAAGCCATTTCTTTTCCATTTCTTAGTAATTTTTGCCCGTTTCTTTCCTGCGCTCACCGTATTCTGGCCCTTTCTAGCCTGCTGTTGCCCTTTTCTAGCCCCTTATAAGCCAGTTCTGGCTGTTTCTAAACAGTTTTTACCGTTCCTATCCCTTTTTGCCCATTTGAATCACATTTTCAGCCACTTTTGGCCATTTCGATCCTATTTTTGCCCCCTTTCAACCCGTTTGAAGCCAGTTTTGGCCGTTTCTACCCTGTTTTTGCAGGTTTCAACCAGATTTAAGCCTCTTTTTTTCCTTTTCCTACCATTTTTTGACCTTTCCTTTCCAGTTTTCTGCCGCTTTGGGACATATCTATCCCATTTTTTAGGTTTCATCCGGTTTTAAGCCTTTTCTTTTCTCTTCTTACAATTTTTTGACCTTTCCTTCCCTGTTTTCTGGCACTTTGGGCCATTTCTGACCTGCTTTTGCCCATTTCTAACCCATTGGAAGCCTTTTTTTCTTGCCTTTTCTGAACCATTTTTAAACCCTTTTTTCCTTTTCTAACCCATTTTTGTCAATTTCTCACACGTTTTCACCAAATTTTCTCAGTGCCTAACCCGTTTTTGCCCATTTCCAAGCCGTTTTAAGCCTTTTAAAATTTCCTTACCTAACATATTTTTGTCAATTTCCAAGCAGTTTCAAGCCATTTCTTTTCCATTTCTTAGTAATTTTTGCCCGTTTCTTTCCTGCGCTCACCGTTTTCTGGCCCTTTCTAGCCTGCTGTTGCCCTTTTCTAGCCCCTTATAAGCCAGTTCTGGCTGTTTCTAAACAGTTTTTACCGTTCCTATCCCTTTTTGCCCATTTGAATCACATTTTCAGCCACTTTTGGCCATTACGATCCTATTTTTGCCCCCTTTCAACCCGTTTGAAGCCAGTTTGGGCCGTTTCTACCCTGTTTTTGCAGGTTTCAACCAGATTTAAGCCTCTTTTTTTCCTTTTCCTACAATTTTTTGACCTTTCCTTTCCAGTTTTCTGCCGCTATGGGACATATCTATCCCATTTTTTAGGTTTCATCCAGTTTTAAGCCTTTTCTTTTCTGTTCTTAGAAATGTTTGACCTTTCTTTCCTGTTTTCTGTCTTTCCTCCAGTTTTAAGCCTTTTCTTTTCTCTTCTTAGAATTTTTTGACCTTTCCTTCCCTGTTTTCTGGCACTTTGGGCCATTTCTGACCTGCTTTTGCCCATTTCTAACCCATTGGAAGCCTTTTTTTCTTGCCTTTTCTGAACAATTTTTAAACCCTTTTTTCCTTTTCTAACCCATTTTTGTCAATTTCTCACACGTTTTCACCAATTTTCTCAGTGCCTAACCCGTTTTTGCCCATTTCCAAGCCGTTTTAAGCCTTTTTAAATTTCCTTATCTAACATATTTTTGTCAATTTCCAAGCAGTTTCAAGCCATTTCTTTTCCATTTCTTAGTAATTTTTGCCCGTTTCTTTCCTGCGCTCACCGTATTCTGGCCCTTTCTAGCCTGCTGTTGCCCTTTTCTAGCCCCTTATAAGCCAGTTCTGGCTGTTTCTAAACAGTTTTTACCGTTCCTATCCCTTTTTGCCCATTTGAATCACATTTTCAGCCACTTTTGGCCATTACGATCCTATTTTTGCTCCCTTTCAACCCGTTTGAAGCCAGTTTTGGCCGTTTCTACCCTGTTTTTGCAGGTTTCAACCAGATTTAAGCCTCTTTTTTTCCTTTTCCTACCATTTTTTGACCTTTCCTTTCCAGTTTTCTGCCGCTTTGGGACATATCTATCCCATTTTTTAGGTTTCATCCGGTTTTAAGCCTTTTCTTTTCTCTTCTTAGAATTTTTTGACCTTTCTTCCCTGTTTTCTGGCACTTTGGGCCATTTCTGACCTGCTTTTGCCCATTTCTAACCCATTGGAAGCCTTTTTTTCTTGCCTTTTCTGAACCATTTTTAAACCCTTTTTTCCTTTTCTAACCCATTTTTGTCAATTTCTCACACGTTTTCACCAAATTATCTCAGTGCCTAACCCGTTTTTGCCCATTTCCAAGCCGTTTTAAGCCTTTTTAAATTTCCTTACCTAACATATTTTTGTCAATTTCCAAGCAGTTTCAAGCCATTTCTTTTCCATTTCTTAGTAATTTTTGCCCGTTTCTTTCCTGCGCTCACCGTTTTCTGGCCCTTTCTAGCCTGCTGTTGCCCTTTTCTAGCCCCTTATAAGCCAGTTCTGGCTGTTTCTAAACAGTTTTTACCGTTCCTATCCCTTTTTGCCCATTTGAATCACATTTTCAGCCACTTTTGGCCATTACGATCCTATTTTTGCCCCCTTTCAACCCGTTTGAAGCCAGTTTGGGCCGTTTCTACCCTGTTTTTGCAGGTTTCAACCAGATTTAAGCCTCTTTTTTTCCTTTTCCTACAATTTTTTGACCTTTCCTTTCCAGTTTTCTGCCGCTATGGGACATATCTATCCCATTTTTTAGGTTTCATCCAGTTTTAAGCCTTTTCTTTTCTGTTCTTAGAAATGTTTGACCTTTCTTTTCCTGTTTTCTGTCTTTCCTCCAGTTTTAAGCTTTTCTTTTCTCTTCTTAGAATTTTTTGACCTTTCCTTCCCTGTTTTCTGGCACTTTGGGCCATTTCTGACCTGCTTTTGCCCATTTCTAACCCATTGGAAGCCTTTTTTTCTTGCCTTTTCTGAACCATTTTTAAACCCTTTTTTCCTTTTCTAACCCATTTTTGTCAATTTCTCACACGTTTTCACCAAATTTTCTCAGTGCCAAACCCGTTTTTGCCCATTTCCAAGCCGTTTTAAGCCTTTTTAAATTTCCTTATCTAACATATTTTTGTCAATTTCCAAGCAGTTTCAAGCCATTTCTTTTCCATTTCTTAGTAATTTTTGCCCGTTTCTTTCCTGCGCTCACCGTTTTCTGGCCCTTTCTAGCCTGGTGTTGCCCTTTTCTAGCCCCTTATAAGCCAGTTCTGGCTGTTTCTAAACAGTTTTTACCGTTCCTATCCCTTTTTGCCCATTTGAATCACATTTTCAGCCACTTTTGGCCATTACGATCCTATTTTTGCCCCCTTTCAACCCGTTTGAAGCCAGTTTTGGCCGTTTCTACCCTGTTTTTGCAGGTTTCAACCAGATTTAAGCCTCTTTTTTCCTTTTCTTACCATTTTTTGGCCTTTCCTTTCCAGTTTTCTGCCGCTTTGGGACATATCTATCCCATTTTTTAGATTTCATCCGGTTTTAAGCCTTTTCTTTTCTCTTCTTAGAATTTTTTGACCTTTCCTTCCCTGTTTTCTGGCACTTTGGGCCATTTCTGACCTGCTTTTGCCCATTTCTAACCCATTGGAAGCCTTTTTTTCTTGCCTTTTCTGAACCATTTTTAAACCCTTTTTTCCTTTTCTAACCCATTTTTGTCAATTTCTCACACGTTTTCACCAAATTATCTCAGTGCCTAACCCGTTTTTGCCCATTTCCAAGCCGTTTTAAGCCTTTTTAAATTTCCTTACCTAACATATTTTTGTCAATTTCCAAGCAGTTTCAAGCCATTTCTTTTCCATTTCTTAGTAATTTTTGCCCGTTTCTTTCCTGCGCTCACCGTTTTCTGGCCCTTTCTAGCCTGCTGTTGCCCTTTTCTAGCCCCTTATAAGCCAGTTCTGGCTGTTTCTAAACAGTTTTTACCGTTCCTATCCCTTTTTGCCCATTTGAATCACATTTTCAGCCACTTTTGGCCATTACGATCCTATTTTTGCCCCCTTTCAACCCGTTTGAAGCCAGTTTGGGCCGTTTCTACCCTGTTTTTGCAGGTTTCAACCAGATTTAAGCCTCTTTTTTTCCTTTTCCTACCATTTTTTGACCTTTCCTTTCCAGTTTTCTGCCGCTTTGGGACATATCTATCCCATTTTTTAGGTTTCATCCAGTTTTAAGCCTTTTCTTTTCTGTTCTTAGAAATGTTTGACCTTTCTTTTCCTGTTTTCTGTCTTCCTCCAGTTTTAAGCCTTTTCTTTTCTCTTCTTAGAATTTTTTGACCTTTCCTTCCCTGTTTTCTGGCACTTTGGGCCATTTCTGACCTGCTTTTGCCCATTTCTAACCCATTGGAAGCCTTTTTTTCTTGCCTTTTCTGAACCATTTTTAAACCCTTTTTTCCTTTTCTAACCCATTTTTGTCAATTTCTCACACGTTTTCACCAAATTTTCTCAGTGCCTAACCCGTTTTTGCCCATTTCCAAGCCGTTTTAAGCCTTTTTAAATTTCCTTATCTAACATATTTTTGTCAATTTCCAAGCAGTTTCAAGCCATTTCTTTTCCATTTCTTAGTAATTTTTGCCCGTTTCTTTCCTGCGCTCACCGTTTTCTGGCCCTTTCTAGCCTGCTGTTGCCCTTTTCTAGCCCCTTATAAGCCAGTTCTGGCTGTTTCTAAACAGTTTTTACCGTTCCTATCCCTTTTTGCCCATTTGAATCACATTTTCAGCCACTTTTGGCCATTACGATCCTATTTTTGCCCCCTTTCAACCCGTTTGAAGCCAGTTTTGGCCGTTTCTACCCTGTTTTTGCAGGTTTCAACCAGATTTAAGCCTCTTTTTTTCCTTTTCCTACATTTTTTGACCTTTCCTTTCCAGTTTTCTGCCGCTTTGGGACATATCTATCCCATTTTTTAGGTTTCATCCGGTTTTTAAGCCTTTTCTTTTCTCTTCTTAGAATTTTTTGACCTTTCCTTCCTGTTTTCTGGCACTTTGGGCCATTTCTGACCTGCTTTTGCCCATTTCTAACCCATTGGAAGCCTTTTTTTCTTGCCTTTTCTGAACCATTTTTAAACCCTTTTTTCCTTTTCTAACCCATTTTTGTCAATTTCTCACACGTTTTCACCAAATTTCTCAGTGCCTAACCCGTTTTTGCCCATTTCCAAGCCGTTTTAAGCCTTTTTAAATTTCCTTACCTAACATATTTTTGTCAATTTCCAAGCAGTTTCAAGCCATTTCTTTTCCATTTCTTAGTAATTTTTGCCCGTTTCTTTCCTGCGCTCACCGTATTCTGGCCCTTTCTAGCCTGCTGTTGCCCTTTTCTAGCCCCTTATAAGCCAGTTCTGGCTGTTTCTAAACAGTTTTTACCGTTCCTATCCCTTTTTGCCCATTTGAATCACATTTTCAGCCACTTTTGGCCATTACGATCCTATTTTTGCCCCCTTTCAACCCGTTTGAAGCCAGTTTTGGCCGTTTCTACCCTGTTTTTGCAGGTTTCAACCAGATTTAAGCCTCTTTTTTTCCTTTTCCTACCATTTTTTGACCTTTCCTTTCCAGTTTTCTGCCGCTATGGGACATATCTATCCCATTTTTTAGGTTTCATCCAGTTTTAAGCCTTTTCTTTTCTGTTCTTAGAAATGTTTGACCTTTCTTTTCCTGTTTTCTGTCTTTCCTCCAGTTTTAAGCCTTTTCTTTTCTCTTCTTAGAATTTTTTGACCTTTCCTTCCTGTTTTCTGGCACTTTGGGCCATTTCTGACCTGCTTTTGCCCATTTCTAACCCATTGGAAGCCTTTTTTTCTTGCCTTTTCTGAACCATTTTTAAACCCTTTTTTCCTTTTCTAACCCATTTTTGTCAATTTCTCACACGTTTTCACCAAATTTTCTCAGTGCCAAACCCGTTTTTGCCCATTTCCAAGCCGTTTTAAGCCTTTTTAAATTTCCTTATCTAACATATTTTTGTCAATTTCCAAGCAGTTTCAAGCCATTTCTTTTCCATTTCTTAGTAATTTTTGCCCGTTTCTTTCCTGCGCTCACCGTATTCTGGCCCTTTCTAGCCTGCTGTTGCCCTTTTCTAGCCCCTTATAAGCCAGTTCTGGCTGTTTCTAAACAGTTTTTACCGTTCCTATCCCTTTTTGCCCATTTGAATCACATTTTCAGCCACTTTTGGCCATTACGATCCTATTTTTGCCCCCTTTCAACCCGTTTGAAGCCAGTTTTGGCCGTTTCTACCCTGTTTTTGCAGGTTTCAACCAGATTTAAGCCTCTTTTTTTCCTTTTCCTACCATTTTTTGACCTTTCCTTTCCAGTTTTCTGCCGCTTTGGGACATATCTATCCCATTTTTTAGGTTTCATCCGGTTTTAAGCCTTTTCTTTTCTCTTCTTAGAATTTTTTGACCTTTCCTTCCCTGTTTTCTGGCACTTTGGGCCATTTCTGACCTGCTTTTGCCCATTTCTAACCCATTGGAAGCCTTTTTTTCTTGCCTTTTCTGAACCATTTTTAAACCCTTTTTTCCTTTTCTAACCCATTTTTGTCAATTTCTCACACGTTTTCTCCAAATTTTCTCAGTGCCAAACCCGTTTTTGCCCATTTCCAAGCCGTTTTAAGCCTTTTTAAATTTCCTTATCTAACATATTTTTGTCAATTTCCAAGCAGTTTCAAGCCATTTCTTTTCCATTTCTTAGTAATTTTTGCCCGTTTCTTTCCTGCGCTCACCGTTTTCTGGCCCTTTCTAGCCTGCTGTTGCCCTTTTCTAGCCCCTTATAAGCCAGTTCTGGCTGTTTCTAAACAGTTTTTACCGTTCCTATCCCTTTTTGCCCATTTGAATCACATTTTCAGCCACTTTTGGCCATTACGATCCTATTTTTGCCCCCTTTCAACCCGTTTGAAGCCAGTTTGGGCCGTTTCTACCCTGTTTTTGCAGGTTTCAACCAGATTTAAGCCTCTTTTTTCCTTTTCTTACCATTTTTTGGCCTTTCCTTTCCAGTTTTCTGCCGCTTTGGGACATATCTATCCCATTTTTTCGGTTTCATCCAGTTTTAAGTTTCTTAATGTTTGACCTTTCTTTTCTGTTTTCTGGTTTTAAGCCTTTTCTTTTCTCTTCTTAGAATTTTTTGACCTTTCCTTCCCTGTTTTCTGGCACTTTGGGCCATTTCTGACCTGCTTTTGCCCATTTCTAACCCATTGGAAGCCTTTTTTTCTTGCCTTTTCTGAACCATTTTTAAACCCTTTTTCCTTTTCTAACCCATTTTTGTCAATTTCTCACACGTTTTCACCAAATTTTCTCAGTGCCTAACCCGTTTTTGCCCATTTCCAAGCCGTTTTAAGCCTTTTTAAATTTCCTTACCTAACATATTTTTGTCAATTTCCAAGCAGTTTCAAGCCATTTCTTTTCCATTTCTTAGTAATTTTTGCCCGTTTCTTTCCTGCGCTCACCGTTTTCTGGCCCTTTCTAGCCTGGTGTTGCCCTTTTCTAGCCCCTTATAAGCCAGTTCTGGCTGTTTCTAAACAGTTTTTACCGTTCCTATCCCTTTTTGCCCATTTGAATCACATTTTCAGCCACTTTTGGCCATTACGATCCTATTTTTGCCCCCTTTCAACCCGTTTGAAGCCAGTTTTGGCCGTTTCTACCCTGTTTTTGCAGGTTTCAACCAGATTTAAGCCTCTTTTTTTCCTTTTCCTACCATTTTTTGACCTTTCCTTTCCAGTTTTCTGCCGCTTTGGGACATATCTATCCCATTTTTTAGGTTTCATCCAGTTTTAAGCCTTTTCTTTTCTGTTCTTAGAAATGTTTGACCTTTCTTTTCCTGTTTTCTGTCTTTCCTCCAGTTTTAAGCCTTTTCTTTTCTCTTCTTAGAATTTTTTGACCTTTCCTTCCCTGTTTTCTGGCACTTTGGGCCATTTCTGACCTGCTTTTGCCCATTTCTAACCCATTGGAAGCCTTTTTTTCTTGCCTTTTCTGAACCATTTTTAAACCCTTTTTTCCTTTTCTAACCCATTTTTGTCAATTTCTCACACGTTTTCTCCAAATTTTCTCAGTGCCAAACCCGTTTTTGCCCATTTCCAAGCCGTTTTAAGCCTTTTTAAATTTCCTTATCTAACATATTTTTGTCAATTTCCAAGCAGTTTCAAGCCATTTCTTTTCCATTTCTTAGTAATTTTTGCCCGTTTCTTTCCTGCGCTCACCGTATTCTGGCCCTTTCTAGCCTGCTGTTGCCCTTTTCTAGCCCCTTATAAGCCAGTTCTGGCTGTTTCTAAACAGTTTTTACCGTTCCTATCCCTTTTTGCCCATTTGAATCACATTTTCAGCCACTTTTGGCCATTACGATCCTATTTTTGCCCCCTTTCAACCCGTTTGAAGCCAGTTTGGGCCGTTTCTACCCTGTTTTTGCAGGTTTCAACCAGATTTAAGCCTCTTTTTTTCCTTTTCCTACCATTTTTTGACCTTTCCTTTCCAGTTTTCTGCCGCTTTGGGACATATCTATCCCATTTTTTAGGTTTCATCCAGTTTTAAGCCTTTTCTTTTCTGTTCTTAGAAATGTTTGACCTTTCTTTTCCTGTTTTCTGTCTTTCCTCCAGTTTTAAGCCTTTTCTTTTCTCTTCTTAGAATTTTTTGACCTTTCCTTCCCTGTTTTCTGGCACTTTGGGCCATTTCTGACCTGCTTTTGCCCATTTCTAACCCATTGGAAGCCTTTTTTTCTTGCCTTTTCTGAACCATTTTTAAACCCTTTTTTCCTTTTCTAACCCATTTTTGTCAATTTCTCACACGTTTTCACCAAATTTTCTCAGTGCCAAACCCGTTTTTGCCCATTTCCAAGCCGTTTTAAGCCTTTTTAAATTTCCTTATCTAACATATTTTTGTCAATTTCCAAGCAGTTTCAAGCCATTTCTTTTCCATTTCTTAGTAATTTTTGCCCGTTTCTTTCCTGCGCTCACCGTATTCTGGCCCTTTCTAGCCTGCTGTTGCCCTTTTCTAGCCCCTTATAAGCCAGTTCTGGCTGTTTCTAAACAGTTTTTACCGTTCCTATCCCTTTTTGCCCATTTGAATCACATTTTCAGCCACTTTTGGCCATTACGATCCTATTTTTGCCCCCTTTCAACCCGTTTGAAGCCAGTTTGGGCCGTTTCTACCCTGTTTTTGCAGGTTTCAACCAGATTTAAGCCTCTTTTTTTCCTTTTCCTACATTTTTTGACCTTTCCTTTCCAGTTTTCTGCCGCTTTGGGACATATCTATCCCATTTTTTAGGTTTCATCCAGTTTTAAGCCTTTTCTTTTCTGTTCTTAGAAATGTTTGACCTTTCTTTTCCTGTTTTCTGTCTTTCCTCCAGTTTTAAGCCTTTTCTTTTCTCTTCTTAGAATTTTTTGACCTTTCCTTCCCTGTTTTCTGGCACTTTGGGCCATTTCTGACCTGCTTTTGCCCATTTCTAACCCATTGGAAGCCTTTTTTTCTTGCCTTTTCTGAACCATTTTTAAACCCTTTTTTCCTTTTCTAACCCATTTTTGTCAATTTCTCACACGTTTTCACCAAATTTTCTCAGTGCCTAACCCGTTTTTGCCCATTTCCAAGCCGTTTTAAGCCTTTTTAAATTTCCTTATCTAACATATTTTTGTCAATTTCCAAGCAGTTTCAAGCCATTTCTTTTCCATTTCTTAGTAATTTTTGCCCGTTTCTTTCCTGCGCTCACCGTTTTCTGGCCCTTTCTAGCCTGGTGTTGCCCTTTTCTAGCCCCTTATAAGCCAGTTCTGGCTGTTTCTAAACAGTTTTTACCGTTCCTATCCCTTTTTGCCCATTTGAATCACATTTTCAGCCACTTTTGGCCATTACGATCCTATTTTTGCCCCCTTTCAACCCGTTTGAAGCCAGTTTTGGCCGTTTCTACCCTGTTTTTGCAGGTTTCAACCAGATTTAAGCCTCTTTTTTCCTTTTCCTACAATTTTTTGACCTTTCCTTTCCAGTTTTCTGCCGCTTTGGGACATATCTATCCCATTTTTTAGGTTTCATCCGGTTTTAAGCCTTTTCTTTTCTCTTCTTAGAATTTTTTGACCTTTCCTTCCCTGTTTTCTGGCACTTTGGGCCATTTCTGACCTGCTTTTGCCCATTTCTAACCCATTGGAAGCCTTTTTTTCTTGCCTTTTCTGAACCATTTTTAAACCCTTTTTTCCTTTTCTAACCCATTTTTGTCAATTTCTCACACGTTTTCACCAAATTTTCTCAGTGCCTAACCCGTTTTTGCCCATTTCCAAGCCGTTTTAAGCCTTTTTAAATTTCCTTATCTAACATATTTTTGTCAATTTCCAAGCAGTTTCAAGCCATTTCTTTTCCATTTCTTAGTAATTTTTGCCCGTTTCTTTCCTGCGCTCACCGTTTTCTGGCCCTTTCTAGCCTGCTGTTGCCCTTTTCTAGCCCCTTATAAGCCAGTTCTGGCTGTTTCTAAACAGTTTTTACCGTTCCTATCCCTTTTTGCCCATTTGAATCACATTTTCAGCCACTTTTGGCCATTACGATCCTATTTTTGCCCCCTTTCAACCCGTTTGAAGCCAGTTTGGGCCGTTTCTACCCTGTTTTTGCAGGTTTCAACCAGATTTAAGCCTCTTTTTTTCCTTTTCCTACCATTTTTTGACCTTTCCTTTCCAGTTTTCTGCCGCTTTGGGACATATCTATCCCATTTTTTAGGTTTCATCCAGTTTTAAGCCTTTTCTTTTCTGTTCTTAGAAATGTTTGACCTTTCTTTTCCTGTTTTCTGTCTTTCCTCCAGTTTTAAGCCTTTTCTTTTCTCTTCTTAGAATTTTTTGACCTTTCTTCCCTGTTTTCTGGCACTTTGGGCCATTTCTGACCTGCTTTTGCCCATTTCTAACCCATTGGAAGCCTTTTTTTCTTGCCTTTTCTGAACCATTTTTAAACCCTTTTTTCCTTTTCTAACCCATTTTTGTCAATTTCTCACACGTTTTCACCAAATTTTCTCAGTGCCTAACCCGTTTTTGCCCATTTCCAAGCCGTTTTAAGCCTTTTTAAATTTCCTTATCTAACATATTTTTGTCAATTTCCAAGCAGTTTCAAGCCATTTCTTTTCCATTTCTTAGTAATTTTTGCCCGTTTCTTTCCTGCGCTCACCGTATTCTGGCCCTTTCTAGCCTGGTGTTGCCCTTTTCTAGCCCCTTATAAGCCAGTTCTGGCTGTTTCTAAACAGTTTTTACCGTTCCTATCCCTTTTTGCCCATTTGAATCACATTTTCAGCCACTTTTGGCCATTTCGATCCTATTTTTGCCCCCTTTCAACCCGTTTGAAGCCAGTTTGGGCCGTTTCTACCCTGTTTTTGCAGGTTTCAACCAGATTTAAGCCTCTTTTTTTCCTTTTCCTACAATTTTTTGACCTTTCCTTTCCAGTTTTCTGCCGCTTTGGGACATATCTATCCCATTTTTTAGGTTTCATCCGGTTTTAAGCCTTTTCTTTTCTCTTCTTAGAATTTTTTGACCTTTCCTTCCCTGTTTTCTGGCACTTTGGGCCATTTCTGACCTGCTTTTGCCCATTTCTAACCCATTGGAAGCCTTTTTTTCTTGCCTTTTCTGAACCATTTTTAAACCCTTTTTTCCTTTTCTAACCCATTTTTGTCAATTTCTCACACGTTTTCACCAAATTATCTCAGTGCCTAACCCGTTTTTGCCCATTTCCAAGCCGTTTTAAGCCTTTTTAAATTTCCTTATCTAACATATTTTTGTCAATTTCCAAGCAGTTTCAAGCCATTTCTTTTCCATTTCTTAGTAATTTTTGCCCGTTTCTTTCCTGCGCTCACCGTATTCTGGCCCTTTCTAGCCTGCTGTTGCCCTTTTCTAGCCCCTTATAAGCCAGTTCTGGCTGTTTCTAAACAGTTTTTACCGTTCCTATCCCTTTTTGCCCATTTGAATCACATTTTCAGCCACTTTTGGCCATTACGATCCTATTTTTGCCCCCTTTCAACCCGTTTGAAGCCAGTTTGGGCCGTTTCTACCCTGTTTTTGCAGGTTTCAACCAGATTTAAGCCTCTTTTTTTCCTTTTCCTACCATTTTTTGACCTTTCCTTTCCAGTTTTCTGCCGCTTTGGGACATATCTATCCCATTTTTTAGGTTTCATCCAGTTTTAGCCTTTTCTTTTCTGTTCTTAGAAATGTTTGACCTTTCTTTTCCTGTTTTCTGTCTTTCCTCCAGTTTTAAGCCTTTTCTTTTCTCTTCTTAGAATTTTTTGACCTTTCCTTCCCTGTTTTCTGGCACTTTGGGCCATTTCTGACCTGCTTTTGCCCATTTCTAACCCATTGGAAGCCTATTTTTCTTGCCTTTTCTGAACCATTTGTAAACCCTTTTTTCCTTTTCTAACCCATTTTTGTCAATTTCTCACACGTTTTCACCAAATTTTCTCAGTGCCAAACCCGTTTTTGCCCATTTCCAAGCCGTTTTAAGCCTTTTTAAATTTCCTTATCTAACATATTTTTGTCAATTTCCAAGCAGTTTCAAGCCATTTCTTTTCCATTTCTTAGTAATTTTTGCCCGTTTCTTTCCTGCGCTCACCGTATTCTGGCCCTTTCTAGCCTGCTGTTGCCCTTTTCTAGCCCCTTATAAGCCAGTTCTGGCTGTTTCTAAACAGTTTTTACCGTTCCTATCCCTTTTTGCCCATTTGAATCACATTTTCAGCCACTTTTGGCCATTACGATCCTATTTTTGCCCCCTTTCAACCCGTTTGAAGCCAGTTTTGGCCGTTTCTACCCTGTTTTTGCAGGTTTCAACCAGATTTAAGCCTCTTTTTTTCCTTTTCCTACAATTTTTTGACCTTTCCTTTCCAGTTTTCTGCCGCTATGGGACATATCTATCCCATTTTTTAGGTTTCATCCAGTTTTAAGCCTTTTCTTTTCTGTTCTTAGAAATGTTTGTTTCTTTTCTGTTTTCTGTCTTTCCTCCAGTTTTAAGCCTTTTCTTTTCTCTTCTTAGAATTTTTTGACCTTTCCTTCCCTGTTTTCTGGCACTTTGGGCCATTTCTGACCTGCTTTTGCCCATTTCTAACCCATTGGAAGCCTTTTTTTCTTGCCTTTTCTGAACCATTTTTAAACCCTTTTTTCCTTTTCTAACCCATTTTTGTCAATTTCTCACACGTTTTCACCAAATTTTCTCAGTGCCTAACCCGTTTTTGCCCATTTCCAAGCCGTTTTAAGCCTTTTTAAATTTCCTTATCTAACATATTTTTGTCAATTTCCAAGCAGTTTCAAGCCATTTCTTTTCCATTTCTTAGTAATTTTTGCCCGTTTCTTTCCTGCGCTCACCGTATTCTGGCCCTTTCTAGCCTGCTGTTGCCCTTTTCTAGCCCCTTATAAGCCAGTTCTGGCTGTTTCTAAACAGTTTTTACCGTTCCTATCCCTTTTTGCCCATTTGAATCACATTTTCAGCCACTTTTGGCCATTACGATCCTATTTTTGCCCCCTTTCAACCCGTTTGAAGCCAGTTTGGGCCGTTTCTACCCTGTTTTTGCAGGTTTCAACCAGATTTAAGCCTCTTTTTTTCCTTTTCCTACCATTTTTTGACCTTTCCTTTCCAGTTTTCTGCCGCTTTGGGACATATCTATCCCATTTTTTAGATTTCATCCGGTTTTAAGCCTTTTCTTTTCTCTTCTTAGAATTTTTTGACCTTTCCTTCCCTGTTTTCTGGCACTTTGGGCCATTTCTGACCTGCTTTTGCCCATTTCTAACCCATTGGAAGCCTTTTTTTCTTGCCTTTTCTGAACCATTTTTAAACCCTTTTTTCCTTTTCTAACCCATTTTTGTCAATTTCTCACACGTTTTCACCAAATTTTCTCAGTGCCTAACCCGTTTTTGCCCATTTCCAAGTCGTTTTAAGCCTTTTTAAATTTCCTTACCTAACATATTTTTGTCAATTTCCAAGCAGTTTCAAGCCATTTCTTTTCCATTTCTTAGTAATTTTTGCCCGTTTCTTTCCTGCGCTCACCGTATTCTGGCCCTTTCTAGCCTGCTGTTGCCCTTTTCTAGCCCCTTATAAGCCAGTTCTGGCTGTTTCTAAACAGTTTTTACCGTTCCTATCCCTTTTTGCCCATTTGAATCATATTTTCAGCCACTTTTGGCCATTACGATCCTATTTTTGCCCCCTTTCAACCCGTTTGAAGCCAGTTTGGGCCGTTTCTACCCTGTTTTTGCAGGTTTCAACCAGATTTAAGCCTCTTTTTTTCCTTTTCCTACCATTTTTTGACCTTTCCTTTCCAGTTTTCTGCCGCTATGGGACATATCTATCCCATTTTTTAGGTTTCATCCAGTTTTAAGCCTTTTCTTTTCTGTTCTTAGAAATGTTTGACCTTTCTTTTCCTGTTTTCTGTCTTTCCTCCAGTTTTAAGCCTTTTCTTTTCTCTTCTTAGAATTTTTTGACCTTTCCTTCCCTGTTTTCTGGCACTTTGGGCCATTTCTGACCTGCTTTTGCCCATTTCTAACCCATTGGAAGCCTTTTTTTCTTGCCTTTTCTGAACCATTTTTAAACCCTTTTTTCCTTTTCTAACCCATTTTTGTCAATTTCTCACACGTTTTCACCAAATTTTCTCAGTGCCTAACCCGTTTTTGCCCATTTCCAAGCCGTTTTAAGCCTTTTTAAATTTCCTTATCTAACATATTTTTGTCAATTTCCAAGCAGTTTCAAGCCATTTCTTTCCATTTCTTAGTAATTTTTGCCCGTTTCTTTCCTGCGCTCACCGTTTTCTGGCCCTTTCTAGCCTGGTGTTGCCCTTTTCTAGCCCCTTATAAGCCAGTTTTGGCTGTTTCTAAACAGTTTTTACCGTTCCTATCCCTTTTTGCCCATTTGAATCACATTTTCAGCCACTTTTGGCCATTACGATCTATTTTTGCCCCCTTTCAACCCGTTTGAAGCCAGTTTTGGCCGTTTCTACCCTGTTTTTGCAGGTTTCAACCAGATTTAAGCCTCTTTTTTTCCTTTTCCTACCATTTTTTGACCTTTCCTTTCCAGTTTTCTGCCGCTTTGGGACATATCTATCCAATTTTTTAGATTTCATCCGGTTTTAAGCCTTTTCTTTTCTCTTCTTAGAATTTTTTGACCTTTCCTTCCCTGTTTTCTGGCACTTTGGGCCATTTCTGACCTGCTTTTGCCCATTTCTAACCCATTGGAAGCCTTTTTTTCTTGCCTTTTCTGAACCATTTTTAAACCCTTTTTTCCTTTTCTAACCCATTTTTGTCAATTTCTCACACGTTTTCACCAAATTTTCTCAGTGCCTAACCCGTTTTTGCCCATTTCCAAGCCGTTTTAAGCCTTTTTAAATTTCCTTACCTAACATATTTTTGTCAATTTCCAAGCAGTTTCAAGCCATTTCTTTTCCATTTCTTAGTAATTTTTGCCCGTTTCTTTCCTGCGCTCACCGTTTTCTGGCCCTTTCTAGCCTGCTGTTGCCCTTTTCTAGCCCCTTATAAGCCAGTTCTGGCTGTTTCTAAACAGTTTTTACCGTTCCTATCCCTTTTTGCCCATTTGAATCACATTTTCAGCCACTTTTGGCCATTACGATCCTATTTTTGCCCCCTTTCAACCCGTTTGAAGCCAGTTTGGGCCGTTTCTACCCTGTTTTTGCAGGTTTCAACCAGATTTAAGCCTCTTTTTTTCCTTTTCCTACCATTTTTTGACCTTTCCTTTCCAGTTTTCTGCCGCTTTGGGACATATCTATCCCATTTTTTAGGTTTCATCCAGTTTTAAGCCTTTTCTTTTCTGTTCTTAGAAATGTTTGACCTTTCTTTTCCTGTTTTCTGTCTTTCCTCCAGTTTTAAGCCTTTTCTTTTCTCTTCTTAGAATTTTTTGACCTTTCCTTCCCTGTTTTCTGGCACTTTGGGCCATTTCTGACCTGCTTTTGCCCTTTTCTAACCCATTGGAAGCCTTTTTTTCTTGCCTTTTCTGAACCATTTTTAAACCCTTTTTTCCTTTTCTAACCCATTTTTGTCAATTTCTCACACGTTTTCACCAAATTTTCTCAGTGCCTAACCCGTTTTTGCCCATTTCCAAGCCGTTTTAAGCCTTTTTAAATTTCCTTATCTAACATATTTTTGTCAATTTCCAAGCAGTTTCAAGCCTTTTCTTTTATTTCTTAGTAATTTTTGCCCGTTTCTTTCCTGCGCTCACCGTTTTCTGGCCCTTTCTAGCCTGCTGTTGCCCTTTTCTAGCCCCTTATAAGCCAGTTCTGGCTGTTTCTAAACAGTTTTTACCGTTCCTATCCCTTTTTGCCCATTTGAATCACATTTTCAGCCACTTTTGGCCATTACGATCCTATTTTTGCCCCCTTTCAACCCGTTTGAAGCCAGTTTGGGCCGTTTCTACCCTGTTTTTGCAGGTTTCAACCAGATTTAAGCCTCTTTTTTTCCTTTTCCTACCATTTTTTGACCTTTCCTTTCCAGTTTTCTGCCGCTTTGGGACATATCTATCCCATTTTTTAGATTTCATCCGGTTTTAAGCCTTTTCTTTTCTCTTCTTAGAATTTTTTGACCTTTCCTTCCCTGTTTTCTGGCACTTTGGGCCATTTCTGACCTGCTTTTGCCCATTTCTAACCCATTGGAAGCCTTTTTTTCTTGCCTTTTCTGAACCATTTTTAAACCCTTTTTTCCTTTTCTAACCCATTTTTGTCAATTTCTCACACGTTTTCACCAAATTATCTCAGTGCCTAACCCGTTTTTGCCCATTTCCAAGCCGTTTTAAGCCTTTTTAAATTTCCTTACCTAACATATTTTTGTCAATTTCCAAGCAGTTTCAAGCCATTTCTTTTCCATTTCTTAGTAATTTTTGCCCGTTTCTTTCCTGCGCTCACCGTTTTCTGGCCCTTTCTAGCCTGGTGTTGCCCTTTTCTAGCCCCTTATAAGCCAGTTCTGGCTGTTTCTAAACAGTTTTTACTGTTCCTATCCCTTTTTGCCCATTTGAATCACATTTTCAGCCACTTTTGGCCATTACGATCCTATTTTTGCCCCCTTTCAACCCGTTTGAAGCCAGTTTGGGCCGTTTCTACCCTGTTTTTGCAGGTTTCAACCAGATTTAAGCCTCTTTTTTTCCTTTTCCTACCATTTTTTGACCTTTCCTTTCCAGTTTTCTGCCGCTATGGGACATATCTATCCCATTTTTTAGGTTTCATCCAGTTTTAAGCCTTTTCTTTTCTCTTCTTAGAATTTTTTGACCTTTCCTTCCCTGTTTTCTGGCACTTTGGGCCATTTCTGACCTGCTTTTGCCCATTTCTAACCCATTGGAAGCCTTTTTTCTTGCCTTTTCTGAACCATTTTTAAACCCTTTTTTCCTTTTCTAACCCATTTTTGTCAATTTCTCACACGTTTTCACCAAATTTTCTCAGTGCCTAACCCGTTTTTGCCCATTTCCAAGCCGTTTTAAGCCTTTTTAAATTTCCTTATCTAACATATTTTTGTCAATTTCCAAGCAGTTTCAAGCCATTTCTTTCCATTTCTTAGTAATTTTTGCCCGTTTCTTTCCTGCGCTCACCGTTTTCTGGCCCTTTCTAGCCTGCTGTTGCCCTTTTCTAGCCCCTTATAAGCCAGTTCTGGCTGTTTCTAAACAGTTTTTACCGTTCCTATCCCTTTTTGCCCATTTGAATCACATTTTCAGCCACTTTTGGCCATTACGATCCTATTTTGCCCCCTTTCAACCCGTTTGAAGCCAGTTTGGGCCGTTTCTACCCTGTTTTTGCAGGTTTCAACCAGATTTAAGCCTCTTTTTTTCCTTTTCCTACCATTTTTTGACCTTTCCTTTCCAGTTTTCTGCCGCTTTGGGACATATCTATCCCATTTTTAGGTTTCATCCAGTTTTAATGTTCTTAGAAATGTTTGACCTTCTTTTCCTGTTTTCTGTCTTTCCTAGTTTTAAGCCTTTTCTTTTCTCTTCTTAGAATTTTTTGACCTTTCCTTCCCTGTTTTCTGGCACTTTGGGCCATTTCTGACCTGCTTTTGCCCATTTCTAACCCATTGGAAGCCTTTTTTTCTTGCCTTTTCTGAACCATTTTTAAACCCTTTTTTCCTTTTCTAACCCATTTTTGTCAATTTCTCACACGTTTTCACCAAATTTTCTCAGTGCCTAACCCGTTTTTGCCCATTTCCAAGCCGTTTTAAGCCTTTTTAAATTTCCTTATCTAACATATTTTTGTCAATTTCCAAGCAGTTTCAAGCCATTTCTTTTCCATTTCTTAGTAATTTTTGCCCGTTTCTTTCCTGCGCTCACCGTTTTCTGGCCCTTTCTAGCCTGCTGTTGCCCTTTTCTAGCCCCTTATAAGCCAGTTCTGGCTGTTTCTAAACAGTTTTTACCGTTCCTATCCCTTTTTGCCCATTTGAATCACATTTTCAGCCACTTTTGGCCATTACGATCCTATTTTTGCCCCCTTTCAACCCGTTTGAAGCCAGTTTGGGCCGTTTCTACCCTGTTTTTGCAGGTTTCAACCAGATTTAAGCCTCTTTTTTTCCTTTTCCTACCATTTTTTGACCTTTCCTTTCCAGTTTTCTGCCGCTTTGGGACATATCTATCCCATTTTTTAGGTTTCATCCAGTTTTAAGCCTTTTCTTTTCTGTTCTTAGAAATGTTTGACCTTTCTTTTCCTGTTTTCTGTCTTTCCTCCAGTTTTAAGCCTTTTCTTTTCTCTTCTTAGAATTTTTTGACCTTTCCTTCCCTGTTTTCTGGCACTTTGGGCCATTTCTGACCTGCTTTTGCCCTTTTCTAACCCATTGGAAGCCTTTTTTTCTTGCCTTTTCTGAACCATTTTTAAACCCTTTTTTCCTTTTCTAACCCATTTTTGTCAATTTCTCACACGTTTTCACCAAATTTTCTCAGTGCCAAACCCGTTTTTGCCCATTTCCAAGCCGTTTTAAGCCTTTTTAAATTTCCTTATCTAACATATTTTTGTCAATTTCCAAGCAGTTTCAAGCCATTTCTTTTCCATTTCTTAGTAATTTTTGCCCGTTTCTTTCCTGCGCTCACCGTATTCTGGCCCTTTCTAGCCTGCTGTTGCCCTTTTCTAGCCCCTTATAAGCCAGTTCTGGCTGTTTCTAAACAGTTTTTACCGTTCCTATCCCTTTTTGCCCATTTGAATCACATTTTCAGCCACTTTTGGCCATTACGATCCTATTTTTGCCCCCTTTCAACCCGTTTGAAGCCAGTTTGGGCCGTTTCTACCCTGTTTTTGCAGGTTTCAACCAGATTTAAGCCTCTTTTTTTCCTTTTCCTACCATTTTTTGACCTTTCCTTTCCAGTTTTCTGCCGCTTTGGGACATATCTATCCCATTTTTTAGGTTTCATCCAGTTTTAAGCCTTTTCTTTTCTGTTCTTAGAAATGTTTGACCTTTCTTTTCCTGTTTTCTGTCTTTCCTCCAGTTTTAAGCCTTTTCTTTTCTCTTCTTAGAATTTTTTGACCTTTCCTCCCTGTTTTCTGGCACTTTGGGCCATTTCTGACCTGCTTTTGCCCATTTCTAACCCATTGGAAGCCTATTTTTCTTGCCTTTTCTGAACCATTTGTAAACCCTTTTTTCCTTTTCTAACCCATTTTTGTCAATTTCTCACACGTTTTCACCAAATTTTCTCAGTGCCAAACCCGTTTTTGCCCATTTCCAAGCCGTTTTAAGCCTTTTTAAATTTCCTTATCTAACATATTTTTGTCAATTTCCAAGCAGTTTCAAGCCATTTCTTTTCCATTTCTTAGTAATTTTTGCCCGTTTCTTTCCTGCGCTCACCGTATTCTGGCCCTTTCTAGCCTGCTGTTGCCCTTTTCTAGCCCCTTATAAGCCAGTTCTGGCTGTTTCTAAACAGTTTTTACCGTTCCTATCCCTTTTTGCCCATTTGAATCACATTTTCAGCCACTTTTGGCCATTACGATCCTATTTTTGCCCCCTTTCAACCCGTTTGAAGCCAGTTTGGGCCGTTTCTACCCTGTTTTTGCAGGTTTCAACCAGATTTAAGCCTCTTTTTTTCCTTTTCCTCCAATTTTTTGACCTTTCCTTTCCAGTTTTCTGCCGCTTTGGGACATATCTATCCCATTTTTTAGGTTTCATCCAGTTTTAAGCCTTTTCTTTTCTGTTCTTAGAAATGTTTGACCTTTCTTTTCCTGTTTTCTGTCTTTCCTCCAGTTTTAAGCCTTTTCTTTTCTCTTCTTAGAATTTTTTGACCTTTCCTTCCCTGTTTTCTGGCACTTTGGGCCATTTCTGACCTGCTTTTGCCCATTTCTAACCCATTGGAAGCCTTTTTTTCTTGCCTTTTCTGAACCATTTTTAAAACCTTTTTTCCTTTTCTAACCCATTTTTGACAATTTCTCACACGTTTTCACCAAATTTCTCAGTGCCTAACCCGTTTTTGCCCATTTCCAAGCCGTTTTAAGCCTTTTTAAATTTCCTTACCTAACATATTTTTGTCAATTTCCAAGCAGTTTCAAGCCATTTCTTTTCCATTTCTTAGTAATTTTTGCCCGTTTCTTTCCTGCGCTCACCGTTTTCTGGCCCTTTCTAGCCTGCTGTTGCCCTTTTCTAGCCCCTTATAAGCCAGTTCTGGCTGTTTCTAAACAGTTTTTACCGTTCCTATCCCTTTTTGCCCATTTGAATCACATTTTCAGCCACTTTTGGCCATTTCGATCCTATTTTTGCCCCCTTTCAACCCGTTTGAAGCCAGTTTTGGCCGTTTCTACCCTGTTTTTGCAGGTTTCAACCAGATTTAAGCCTCTTTTTTTCCTTTTCCTACAATTTTTTGACCTTTCCTTTCCAGTTTTCTTCCGCTATGGGACATATCTATCCCATTTTTTAGGTTTCATCCAGTTTTAAGCCTTTTCTTTTCTGTTCTTAGAAATGTTTGACCTTTCTTTTCCTGTTTTCTGTCTTTCCTCCAGTTTTAAGCCTTTTCTTTTCTCTTCTTAGAATTTTTTGACCTTTCCTTCCCTGTTTTCTGGCACTTTGGGCCATTTCTGACCTGCTTTTGCCCATTTCTAACCCATTGGAAGCCTTTTTTTCTTGCCTTTTCTGAACCATTTTTAAACCTTTTTTCCTTTTCTAACCCATTTTTGTCAATTTCTCACACGTTTTCACCAAATTTTCTCAGTGCCTAACCCGTTTTTGCCCATTTCCAAGCCGTTTTAAGCCTTTTTAAATTTCCTTATCTAACATATTTTTGTCAATTTCTAAGCAGTTTCAAGCCATTTCTTTTCCATTTCTTAGTAATTTTTGCCCGTTTCTTTCCTGCGCTCACCGTTTTCTGGCCCTTTCTAGCCTGGTGTTGCCCTTTTCTAGCCCCTTATAAGCCAGTTTTGGCTGTTTCTAAACAGTTTTTACCGTTCCTATCCTTTTTGCCCATTTGAATCACATTTTCAGCCACTTTTGGCCATTCGATCTATTTTGCCCCCTTTCAACCCGTTTGAAGCCAGTTTTGGCCGTTTCTACCCTGTTTTTGCAGGTTTCAACCAGATTTAAGCCTCTTTTTTTCCTTTTCCTACAATTTTTTGACCTTTCCTTTCCAGTTTTCTGCCGCTTTGGGACATATCTATCCAATTTTTTAGATTTCATCCGGTTTTAAGCCTTTTCTTTTCTCTTCTTAGAATTTTTTGACCTTTCCTTCCCTGTTTTCTGGCACTTTGGGCCATTTCTGACCTGCTTTTGCCCATTTCTAACCCATTGGAAGCCTATTTTTCTTGCCTTTTCTGAACCATTTGTAAACCCTTTTTTCCTTTTCTAACCCATTTTTGTCAATTTCTCACACGTTTTCACCAAATTTTCTCAGTGCCTAACCCGTTTTTGCCCATTTCCAAGCCGTTTTAAGCCTTTTTAAATTTCCTTATCTAACATATTTTTGTCAATTTCCAAGCAGTTTCAAGCCATTTCTTTTCCATTTCTTAGTAATTTTTGCCCGTTTCTTTCCTGCGCTCACCGTTTTCTGGCCCTTTCTAGCCTGCTGTTGCCCTTTTCTAGCCCCTTATAAGCCAGTTCTGGCTGTTTCTAAACAGTTTTTACCGTTCCTATCCCTTTTTGCCCATTTGAATCACATTTTCAGCCACTTTTGGCCATTACGATCCTATTTTTGCCCCCTTTCAACCCGTTTGAAGCCAGTTTTGGCCGTTTCTACCCTGTTTTTGCAGGTTTCAACCAGATTTAAGCCTCTTTTTTTCCTTTTCCTACCATTTTTTGACCTTTCCTTTCCAGTTTTCTGCCGCTTTGGGACATATCTATCCCATTTTTTAGGTTTCATCCAGTTTTAAGCCTTTTCTTTTCTGTTCTTAGAAATGTTTGACCTTTCTTTTCCTGTTTTCTGTCTTTCCTCCAGTTTTAAGCCTTTTCTTTTCTCTTCTTAGAATTTTTTGACCTTTCCTTCCCTGTTTTCTGGCACTTTGGGCCATTTCTGACCTGCTTTTGCCCATTTCTAACCCATTGGAAGCCTTTTTTCTTGCCTTTTCTGAACCATTTTTAAACCCTTTTTTCCTTTTCTAACCCATTTTTGTCAATTTCTCACACGTTTTCACCAAATTTTCTCAGTGCCTAACCCGTTTTTGCCCATTTCCAAGCCGTTTTAAGCCTTTTTAAATTTCCTTATCTAACATATTTTTGTCAATTTCCAAGCAGTTTCAAGCCATTTCTTTTCCATTTCTTAGTAATTTTTGCCCGTTTCTTTCCTGCGCTCACCGTTTTCTGGCCCTTTCTAGCCTGCTGTTGCCCTTTTCTAGCCCCTTATAAGCCAGTTCTGGCTGTTTCTAAACAGTTTTTACCGTTCCTATCCCTTTTTGCCCATTTGAATCACATTTTCAGCCACTTTTGGCCATTACGATCCTATTTTTGCCCCCTTTCAACCCGTTTGAAGCCAGTTTGGGCCGTTTCTACCCTGTTTTTGCAGGTTTCAACCAGATTTAAGCCTCTTTTTTTCCTTTTCCTACCATTTTTTGACCTTTCCTTTCCAGTTTTCTGCCGCTTTGGGACATATCTATCCCATTTTTTAGGTTTCATCCAGTTTTAAGCCTTTTCTTTTCTGTTCTTAGAAATGTTTGACCTTTCTTTTCCTGTTTTCTGTCTTTCCTCCAGTTTTAAGCCTTTTCTTTTCTCTTCTTAGAATTTTTTGACCTTTCCTTCCCTGTTTTCTGGCACTTTGGGCCATTTCTGACCTGCTTTTGCCCATTTCTAACCCATTGGAAGCCTTTTTTTCTTGCCTTTTCTGAACCATTTTTAAACCCTTTTTTCCTTTTCTAACCCATTTTTGTCAATTTCTCACACGTTTTCACCAAATTATCTCAGTGCCTAACCCGTTTTTGCCCATTTCCAAGCCGTTTTAAGCCTTTTTAAATTTCCTTATCTAACATATTTTTGTCAATTTCCAAGCAGTTTCAAGCCATTTCTTTTCCATTTCTTAGTAATTTTTGCCCGTTTCTTTCCTGCGCTCACCGTTTTCTGGCCCTTTCTAGCCTGCTGTTGCCCTTTTCTAGCCCCTTATAAGCCAGTTCTGGCTGTTTCTAAACAGTTTTTACCGTTCCTATCCCTTTTTGCCCATTTGAATCACATTTTCAGCCACTTTTGGCCATTACGATCCTATTTTTGCCCCCTTTCAACCCGTTTGAAGCCAGTTTGGGCCGTTTCTACCCTGTTTTTGCAGGTTTCAACCAGATTTAAGCCTTTTTTTCCTTTTCCTACCATTTTTTGACCTTTCCTTTCCAGTTTTCTGCCGCTATGGGACATATCTATCCCATTTTTTAGGTTTCATCCAGTTTTAAGCCTTTTCTTTTCTGTTCTTAGAAATGTTTGACCTTTCTTTTCCTGTTTTCTGTCTTTCCTCCAGTTTTAAGCCTTTTCTTTTCTCTTCTTAGAATTTTTTGACCTTTCCTTCCCTGTTTTCTGGCACTTTGGGCCATTTCTGACCTGCTTTTGCCCATTTCTAACCCATTGGAAGCCTTTTTTTCTTGCCTTTTCTGAACCATTTTTAAACCCTTTTTTCCTTTTCTAACCCATTTTTGTCAATTTCTCACACGTTTTCACCAAATTATCTCAGTGCCTAACCCGTTTTTGCCCATTTCCAAGCCGTTTTAAGCCTTTTTAAATTTCCTTATCTAACATATTTTTGTCAATTTCCAAGCAGTTTCAAGCCATTTCTTTTCCATTTCTTAGTAATTTTTGCCCGTTTCTTTCCTGCGCTCACCGTTTTCTGGCCCTTTCTAGCCTGCTGTTGCCCTTTTCTAGCCCCTTATAAGCCAGTTCTGGCTGTTTCTAAACAGTTTTTACCGTTCCTATCCCTTTTTGCCCATTTGAATCACATTTTCAGCCACTTTTGGCCATTACGATCTATTTTTGCCCCCTTTCAACCCGTTTGAAGCCAGTTTGGGCCGTTTCTACCCTGTTTTTGCAGGTTTCAACCAGATTTAAGCCTCTTTTTTCCTTTTCTTACCATTTTTTTACCTTTCCTTTCCAGTTTTCTGCCGCTATGGCACATATCTATCCCATTTTTTCGGTTTCATCCAGTTTTAAGCCTTTTCTTTCTGTTCTTAGAAATGTTTGACCTTTCTTTTCCTGTTTTCTGTCTTTCCTCCAGTTTTAAGCCTTTTCTTTTCTCTTCTTAGAATTTTTTGACCTTTCCTTCCCTGTTTTCTGGCACTTTGGGCCATTTCTGACCTGCTTTTGCCCATTTCTAACCCATTGGAAGCCTTTTTTTCTTGCCTTTTCTGAACCATTTTTAAACCCTTTTTTCCTTTTCTAACCCATTTTTGTCAATTTCTCACACGTTTTCACCGATTTTCTCAGTGCCTAACCCGTTTTTGCCCATTTCCAAGCCGTTTTAAGCCTTTTTAAATTTCCTTATCTAACATATTTTTGTCAATTTCCAAGCAGTTTCAAGCCATTTCTTTTATTTCTTAGTAATTTTTGCCCGTTTCTTTCCTGCGCTCACCGTTTTCTGGCCCTTTCTAGCCTGGTGTTGCCTTTTCTAGCCCCTTATAAGCCAGTTTTGGCTGTTTCTAAACAGTTTTTACCGTTCCTATCCTTTTTGCCCATTTGAATCACATTTTCAGCCACTTTTGGCCATTACGATCCTAATTTTGCCCCCTTTCAACCCGTTTGAAGCCAGTTTGGGCCGTTTCTACCCTGTTTTTGCAGGTTTCAACCAGATTTAAGCCTCTTTTTTTCCTTTTCCTACAATTTTTGACCTTTCCTTTCCAGTTTTCTGCCGCTTTGGGACATATCTATCCCATTTTTTAGATTTCATCCGGTTTTAAGCCTTTTCTTTTCTCTTCTTAGAATTTTTTGACCTTTCCTTCCCTGTTTTCTGGCACTTTGGGCCATTTCTGACCTGCTTTTGCCCATTTCTAACCCATTGGAAGCCTTTTTTTCTTGCCTTTTCTGAACCATTTTTAAACCCTTTTTTCCTTTTCTAACCCATTTTTGTCAATTTCTCACACGTTTTCACCAAATTTTCTCAGTGCCTAACCCGTTTTTGCCCATTTCCAAGCCGTTTTAAGCCTTTTTAAATTTCCTTATCTAACATATTTTTGTCAATTTCCAAGCAGTTTCAAGCCATTTCTTTTCCATTTCTTAGTAATTTTTGCCCGTTTCTTTCCTGCGCTCACCGTTTTCTGGCCCTTTCTAGCCTGCTGTTGCCCTTTTCTAGCCCCTTATAAGCCAGTTCTGGCTGTTTCTAAACAGTTTTTACCGTTCCTATCCCTTTTTGCCCATTTGAATCACATTTTCAGCCACTTTTGGCCATTACGATCCTATTTTTGCCCCCTTTCAACCCGTTTGAAGCCAGTTTGGGCCGTTTCTACCCTGTTTTTGCAGGTTTCAACCAGATTTAAGCCTCTTTTTTTCCTTTTCCTACCATTTTTTGACCTTTCCTTTCCAGTTTTCTGCCGCTATGGGACATATCTATCCCATTTTTTAGGTTTCATCCAGTTTTAAGCCTTTTCTTTTCTGTTCTTAGAAATGTTTGACCTTTCTTTTCCTGTTTTCTGTCTTTCCTCCAGTTTTAAGCCTTTTCTTTTCTCTTCTTAGAATTTTTTGACCTTTCCTTCCCTGTTTTCTGGCACTTTGGGCCATTTCTGACCTGCTTTTGCCCATTTCTAACCCATTGGAAGCCTTTTTTTCTTGCCTTTTCTGAACCATTTTTAAACCCTTTTTCCTTTTCTAACCCATTTTTGTCAATTTCTCACACGTTTTCACCAATTTTCTCAGTGCCTAACCCGTTTTTGCCCATTTCCAAGCCGTTTTAAGCCTTTTTAAATTTCCTTATCTAACATATTTTTGTCAATTTCCAAGCAGTTTTAAGCCTTTTCTTTTCTCTTCTTAGAAATTTTTGCCCGTTTCTTTCCTGCGCTCACCGTTTTCTGGCCCTTTCTAGCCTGGTGTTGCCCTTTTCTAGCCCCTTATAAGCCACTTCTGGCTGTTTCTAAACAGTTTTTACCGTTCCTATCCCTTTTTGCCCATTTGAATCACATTTTCAGCCACTTTTGGCCATTTCGATCCTATTTTTGCCCCCTTTCAACCCGTTTGAAGCCAGTTTTGGCCGTTTCTACCCTGTTTTTGCAGGTTTCAACCAGATTTAAGCCTCTTTTTTCCTTTTCCTACAATTTTTTGACCTTTCCTTTCCAGTTTTCTGCCGCTTTGGGACATATCTATCCCATTTTTTAATTTCATCCGGTTTTAAGCCTTTTCTTTTCTCTTCTTAGAATTTTTTGACCTTTCCTTCCCTGTTTTCTGGCACTTTGGGCCATTTCTGACCTGCTTTTGCCCATTTCTAACCCATTGGAAGCCTTTTTTCTTGCCTTTTCTGAACCATTTTTAAACCCTTTTTTCCTTTTCTAACCCATTTTTGTCAATTTCTCACACGTTTTCACCAAATTTTCTCAGTGCCTAACCCGTTTTTGCCCATTTCCAAGCCGTTTTAAGCCTTTTTAAATTTCCTTACCTAACATATTTTTGTCAATTTCCAAGCAGTTTCAAGCCATTTCTTTTCCATTTCTTAGTAATTTTTGCCCGTTTCTTTCCTGCGCTCACCGTTTTCTGGCCCTTTCTAGCCTGCTGTTGCCCTTTTCTAGCCCCTTATAAGCCAGTTCTGGCTGTTTCTAAACAGTTTTTACCGTTCCTATCCCTTTTTGCCCATTTGAATCACATTTTCAGCCACTTTTGGCCATTACGATCCTATTTTTGCCCCCTTTCAACCCGTTTGAAGCCAGTTTGGGCCGTTTCTACCCTGTTTTTGCAGGTTTCAACCAGATTTAAGCCTCTTTTTTTCCTTTTCTTACCATTTTTTGACCTTTCCTTTCCAGTTTTCTGCCGCTATGGGACATATCTATCCCATTTTTTAGGTTTCATCCAGTTTTAAGCCTTTTCTTTTCTGTTCTTAGAAATGTTTGACCTTTCTTTCCTGTTTTCTGTCTTTCCTCCAGTTTTAAGCCTTTTCTTTTCTCTTCTTAGAATTTTTTGACCTTTCCTTCCCTGTTTTCTGGCACTTTGGGCCATTTCTGACCTGCTTTTGCCCATTTCTAACCCATTGGAAGCCTTTTTTTCTTGCCTTTTCTGAACCATTTTTAAACCCTTTTTTCCTTTTCTAACCCATTTTTGTCAATTTCTCACACGTTTTCACCAAATTTTCTCAGTGCCTAACCCGTTTTTGCCCATTTCCAAGCCGTTTTAAGCCTTTTTAAATTTCCTTATCTAACATATTTTTGTCAATTTCCAAGCAGTTTCAAGCCATTTCTTTTCCATTTCTTAGTAATTTTTGCCCGTTTCTTTCCTGCGCTCACCGTTTTCTGGCCCTTTCTAGCCTGCTGTTGCCCTTTTCTAGCCCTTATAAGCCAGTTCTGGCTGTTTCTAAACAGTTTTTACCGTTCCTATCCCTTTTTGCCCATTTGAATCACATTTTCAGCCACTTTTGGCCATTACGATCCTATTTTTGCCCCCTTTCAACCCGTTTGAAGCCAGTTTGGGCCGTTTCTACCCTGTTTTTGCAGGTTTCAACCAGATTTAAGCCTCTTTTTTCCTTTTCTTACCATTTTTTGGCCTTTCCTTTCCAGTTTTCTGCCGCTTTGGGACATATCTATCCCATTTTTTAGGTTTCATCCAGTTTTAAGCCTTTTCTTTTCTGTTCTTAGAAATGTTTGACCTTTCTTTTCCTGTTTTCTGTCTTTCCTCCAGTTTTAAGCCTTTTCTTTTCTCTTCTTAGAATTTTTTGACCTTTCCTTCCCTGTTTTCTGGCACTTTGGGCCATTTCTGACCTGCTTTTGCCCATTTCTAACCCATTGGAAGCCTTTTTTTCTTGCCTTTTCTGAACCATTTTTAAACCCTTTTTTCCTTTTCTAACCCATTTTTGTCAATTTCTCACACGTTTTCACCAAATTTTCTCAGTGCCTAACCCGTTTTTGCCCATTTCCAAGCCGTTTTAAGCCTTTTTAAATTTCCTTACCTAACATATTTTTGTCAATTTCCAAGCAGTTTCAAGCCATTTCTTTTCCATTTCTTAGTAATTTTTGCCCGTTTCTTTCCTGCGCTCACCGTTTTCTGGCCCTTTCTAGCCTGCTGTTGCCCTTTTCTAGCCCCTTATAAGCCAGTTCTGGCTGTTTCTAAACAGTTTTTACCGTTCCTATCCCTTTTTGCCCATTTGAATCACATTTTCAGCCACTTTTGGCCATTACGATCCTATTTTTGCCCCCTTTCAACCCGTTTGAAGCCAGTTTGGGCCGTTTCTACCCTGTTTTTGCAGGTTTCAACCAGATTTAAGCCTCTTTTTTTCCTTTTCCTACCATTTTTTGACCTTTCCTTTCCAGTTTTCTGCCGCTTTGGGACATATCTATCCCATTTTTAGGTTTCATCCAGTTTTAAGCCTTTTCTTTTCTGTTCTTAGAAATGTTTGACCTTTCTTTTCCTGTTTTCTGTCTTTCCTCCAGTTTTAAGCCTTTTCTTTTCTCTTCTTAGAATTTTTTGACCTTTCCTTCCCTGTTTTCTGGCACTTTGGGCCATTTCTGACCTGCTTTTGCCCATTTCTAACCCATTGGAAGCCTTTTTTTCTTGCCTTTTCTGAACCATTTTTAAACCCTTTTTTCCTTTTCTAACCCATTTTTGTCAATTTCTCACACGTTTTCACCAAATTATCTCAGTGCCAAACCCGTTTTTGCCCATTTCCAAGCCGTTTTAAGCCTTTTTAAATTTCCTTATCTAACATATTTTTGTCAATTTCCAAGCAGTTTCAAGCCATTTCTTTTCCATTTCTTAGTAATTTTTGCCCGTTTCTTTCCTGCGCTCACCGTATTCTGGCCCTTTCTAGCCTGCTGTTGCCCTTTTCTAGCCCCTTATAAGCCAGTTCTGGCTGTTTCTAAACAGTTTTTACCGTTCCTATCCCTTTTTGCCCATTTGAATCACATTTTCAGCCACTTTTGGCCATTACGATCCTATTTTTGCCCCCTTTCAACCCGTTTGAAGCCAGTTTGGGCCGTTTCTACCCTGTTTTTGCAGGTTTCAACCAGATTTAAGCCTCTTTTTTTCCTTTTCCTACAATTTTTTGACCTTTCCTTTCCAGTTTTCTGCCGCTATGGGACATATCTATCCCATTTTTTAGGTTTCATCCAGTTTTAAGCCTTTTCTTTTCTGTTCTTAGAAATGTTTGACCTTTCTTTTCCTGTTTTCTGTCTTTCCTCCAGTTTTAAGCCTTTTCTTTTCTCTTCTTAGAATTTTTTGACCTTTCCTTCCCTGTTTTCTGGCACTTTGGGCCATTTCTGACCTGCTTTTGCCCATTTCTAACCCATTGGAAGCCTTTTTTTCTTGCCTTTTCTGAACCATTTTTAAACCCTTTTTTCCTTTTCTAACCCATTTTTGTCAATTTCTCACACGTTTTCACCAAATTATCTCAGTGCCTAACCCGTTTTTGCCCATTTCCAAGCCGTTTTAAGCCTTTTTAAATTTCCTTACCTAACATATTTTTGTCAATTTCCAAGCAGTTTCAAGCCATTTCTTTTCCATTTCTTAGTAATTTTTGCCCGTTTCTTTCCTGCGCTCACCGTTTTCTGGCCCTTTCTAGCCTGCTGTTGCCCTTTTCTAGCCCCTTATAAGCCAGTTCTGGCTGTTTCTAAACAGTTTTTACCGTTCCTATCCCTTTTTGCCCATTTGAATCATATTTTCAGCCACTTTTGGCCATTACGATCCTATTTTTGCCCCCTTTCAACCCGTTTGAAGCCAGTTTTGGCCGTTTCTACCCTGTTTTTGCAGGTTTCAACCAGATTTAAGCCTCTTTTTTTACTTTTCTTACCATTTTTTGGCCTTTCCTTTCCAGTTTTCTGCCGCTTTGGGACATATCTATCCCATTTTTTAGGTTTCATCCGGTTTTAAGCCTTTTCTTTTCTGTTCTTAGAAATGTTTGACCTTTCTTTTCCTGTTTTCTGTCTTTCCTCCAGTTTTAAGCCTTTTCTTTTCTCTTCTTAGAATTTTTTGACCTTTCCTTCCCTGTTTTCTGGCACTTTGGGCCATTTCTGACCTGCTTTTGCCCATTTCTAACCCATTGGAAGCCTTTTTTTCTTGCCTTTTCTGAACCATTTTTAAACCCTTTTTTCCTTTTCTAACCCATTTTTGTCAATTTCTCACACGTTTTCACCAAATTTTCTCAGTGCCTAACCCGTTTTTGCCCATTTCCAAGCCGTTTTAAGCCTTTTTAAATTTCCTTATCTAACATATTTTTGTCAATTTCCAAGCAGTTTCAAGCCATTTCTTTCCATTTCTTAGTAATTTTTGCCCGTTTCTTTCCTGCGCTCACCGTTTTCTGGCCCTTTCTAGCCTGCTGTTGCCCTTTTCTAGCCCCTTATAAGCCAGTTCTGGCTGTTTCTAAACAGTTTTTACCGTTCCTATCCCTTTTTGCCCATTTGAATCACATTTTCAGCCACTTTTGGCCATTACGATCCTATTTTTGCCCCCTTTCAACCCGTTTGAAGCCAGTTTGGGCCGTTTCTACCCTGTTTTTGCAGGTTTCAACCAGATTTAAGCCTCTTTTTTTCCTTTTCTAACCCATTTTTTGACCTTTCCTTTCCAGTTTTCTGCCGCTTTGGGACATATCTATCCCATTTTTTAGGTTTCATCCAGTTTTAAGCCTTTTCTTTTCTGTTCTTAGAAATGTTTGACCTTTCTTTCCTGTTTTCTGTCTTTCCTCCAGTTTTAAGCCTTTTCTTCTCTTCTTAGAATTTTTTGACCTTTCCTTCCCTGTTTTCTGGCACTTTGGGCCATTTCTGACCTGCTTTTGCCCATTTCTAACCCATTG
This sequence comes from Melopsittacus undulatus, assembly GCF_012275295.1. NCBI lineage: Eukaryota > Metazoa > Chordata > Aves > Psittaciformes > Psittaculidae > Melopsittacus > Melopsittacus undulatus. Next base: position 32,149 of record NW_022994091.1, on the reverse strand, counting down.
GAAGCCTTTTTTTCTTGCCTTTTCTGAACCATTTTTAAACCCTTTTTTCCTTTTCTAACCCATTTTTGTCAATTTCTCACACGTTTTCACCAAATTATCTCAGTGCCTAACCCGTTTTTGCCCATTTCCAAGCCGTTTTAAGCCTTTTAAAATTTCCTTACCTAACATATTTTTGTCAATTTCCAAGCAGTTTCAAGCCATTTCTTTTCCATTTCTTAGTAATTTTTGCCCGTTTCTTTCCTGCGCTCACCGTTTTCTGGCCCTTTCTAGCCTGCTGTTGCCCTTTTCTAGCCCCTTATAAGCCAGTTCTGGCTGTTTCTAAACAGTTTTTACCGTTCCTATCCCTTTTTGCCCATTTGAATCACATTTTCAGCCACTTTTGGCCATTACGATCCTATTTTTGCCCCCTTTCAACCCGTTTGAAGCCAGTTTTGGCCGTTTCTACCCTGTTTTTGCAGGTTTCAACCAGATTTAAGCCTCTTTTTTTCCTTTTCCTACCATTTTTTGACCTTTCCTTTCCAGTTTTCTGCCGCTATGGGACATATCTATCCCATTTTTTAGGTTTCATCCTGTTTTAAGCCTTTTCTTTTCTGTTCTTAGAAATGTTTGACCTTTCTTTTCCTGTTTTCTGTCTTTCCTCCAGTTTTAAGCCTTTTCTTTTCTCTTCTTAGAATTTTTTGACCTTTCCTTCCCTGTTTTCTGGCACTTTGGGCCATTTCTGACCTGCTTTTGCCCATTTCTAACCCATTGGAAGCCTTTTTTTCTTGCCTTTTCTGAACCATTTTTAACCCTTTTTTCCTTTTCTAACCCATTTTTGTCAATTTCTCACACGTTTTCACCAAATTTTCTCAGTGCCAAACCCGTTTTTGCCCATTTCCAAGCCGTTTTAAGCCTTTTTAAATTTCCTTATCTAACATATTTTTGTCAATTTCCAAGCAGTTTCAAGCCATTTCTTTTCCATTTCTTAGTAATTTTTGCCCGTTTCTTTCCTGCGCTCACCGTTTTCTGGCCCTTTCTAGCCTGCTGTTGCCCTTTTCTAGCCCCTTATAAGCCAGTTCTGGCTGTTTCTAAACAGTTTTTACCGTTCCTATCCCTTTTTGCCCATTTGAATCACATTTTCAGCCACTTTTGGCCATTACGATCCTATTTTTGCCCCCTTTCAACCCGTTTGAAGCCAGTTTGGCCGTTTCTACCTGTTTTTGCAGGTTTCAAACAGATTTAAGCCTCTTTTTTTCCTTTTCCTACAATTTTTTGACCTTTCCTTTCCAGTTTTCTGCCGCTTTGGGACATATCTATCCAATTTTTTAGATTTCATCCGGTTTTAAGCCTTTTCTTTTCTCTTCTTAGAATTTTTTGACCTTTCCTTCCCTGTTTTCTGGCACTTTGGGCCATTTCTGACCTGCTTTTGCCCATTTCTAACCCATTGGAAGCCTTTTTTTCTTGCCTTTTCTGAACCATTTTTAAACCCTTTTTTCCTTTTCTAACCCATTTTTGTCAATTTCTCACACGTTTTCACCAAATTTTCTCAGTGCCTAACCCGTTTTTGCCCATTTCCAAGCCGTTTTAAGCCTTTTTAAATTTCCTTACCTAACATATTTTTGTCAATTTCCAAGCAGTTTCAAGCCATTTCTTTTCCATTTCTTAGTAATTTTTGCCCGTTTCTTTCCTGCGCTCACCGTTTTCTGGCCCTTTCTAGCCTGGTGTTGCCCTTTTCTAGCCCCTTATAAGCCAGTTCTGGCTGTTTCTAAACAGTTTTTACCGTTCCTATCCCTTTTTGCCCATTTGAATCACATTTTCAGCCACTTTTGGCCATTACGATCCTATTTTTGCCCCCTTTCAACCCGTTTGAAGCCAGTTTGGGCCGTTTCTACCCTGTTTTTGCAGGTTTCAACCAGATTTAAGCCTCTTTTTTCCTTTTCCTACCATTTTTTGACCTTTCCTTTCCAGTTTTCTGCCGCTATGGGACATATCTATCCCATTTTTTAGGTTTCATCCAGTTTTAAGCCTTTTCTTTTCTGTTCTTAGAAATGTTTGACCTTTCTTTTCCTGTTTTCTGTCTTTCCTCCAGTTTTAAGCCTTTTCTTTTCTCTTCTTAGAATTTTTTGACCTTTCCTTCCCTGTTTTCTGGCACTTTGGGCCATTTCTGACCTGCTTTTGCCCATTTCTAACCCATTGGAAGCCTTTTTTTCTTGCCTTTTCTGAACCATTTTTAAACCCTTTTTTCCTTTTCTAACCCATTTTTGTCAATTTCTCACACGTTTTCACCAAATTTTCTCAGTGCCTAACCCGTTTTTGCCCATTTCCAAGCCGTTTTAAGCCTTTTTAAATTTCCTTATCTAACATATTTTTGTCAATTTCCAAGCAGTTTCAAGCCATTTCTTTTCCATTTCTTAGTAATTTTTGCCCGTTTCTTTCCTGCGCTCACCGTTTTTCTGGCCCTTTCTAGCCTGCTGTTGCCCTTTTCTAGCCCCTTATAAGCCAGTTCTGGCTGTTTCTAAACAGTTTTTACCGTTCCTATCCCTTTTTGCCCATTTGAATCACATTTTCAGCCACTTTTGGCCATTACGATCCTATTTTTGCCCCCCATTCAACCCGTTTGAAGCCAGTTTGGGCAGTTTCTACCCCTGTTTTTGTCAGGTTCTCAACCAGATATTTAAGCCTCTTTTTTTGCCTTTTCCTACAATTTTTTGACCTTTTCCTTTCCAGTTTTTTCTGCCGCTTTTGGGGACATATCTATCCCATTTTTTAGGTTTCATCCGGTTTTAAGCCTTTTCTCTTTTCTCTTCTTACAATTTGTTTTGACCTTTCCTTCCCTGTTTTCTGGCACTTTGGGCCATTTTCTGACCTGCTTTTGCCCATTTCTAAACCCATTGGAAGCCTTTTTTTCTTGCCTTTTTCTGAACCATTTTTAACCCTTTTTTCCTTTTTCTAACCCCATTTTTGTCAATTTCTCACACGTTTTTTCACCAAAATTTTCTCAGTGCCTAACCCGTTTTTGCCCATTTCCAAGCCGTTTTAAGCCTTTTTAAATTTCCTTATCTAACATATTTTTGTCAATTTCCTAAGCAGTTTCAAGCATTCTCTTTTCCATTTATTAGTAATTTTTTGCCCGTTTCTTCCTGCGCTTCACCGTCTTTCTGGCCCTTTCTAGCCTGGTGTTGTCCTTTTCTAGCCCCTTATAAGCCAAGTTTCTGGCTGTTTCTAAACAGTTTTTACCGTTCCTATTCCTTTTTGCCCATTTGAATCACATTTTCAGCAACTTTTTGGCCATTTCTATCCTATATTTTGCCCCCTTTCAACCCGTTTGAAGCCAGTTTTGGCCGTTTCTACCCTGTTTTTGCAGGTTTCAACCAGATTTAAGCCTCTTTTTTTCCTTTTCCTACAATTTTTTGACCTTTCCTTTCCAGTTTTCCCTGCCCGCTTTGGGACATATCTATCCCATTTTTTTAGATTTCATCCGGTTTTTAAGCCTTTTCTTTTCTCTTCTTAGAATTTTTTGACTCTTTCTCTTCCCTGTTTTCTGGCACTTTGGGCCATTTCTGACCTGCTTTTCTGCCCCATTTCTAACCCATTGGAAGCCTTTTTTTCTTGCCTTTTCTGAACCATTTTTTAAACCCTTTTTTTTCCTTTTCTAACCCATCTTTTGTCAATTTCTCACACGTTTTCACCAAATTTTCTCAGTGCCTAACCCGTTTTTGCCTCCATTTCCAAGCCGTTTTAAGCCTTTTTAAATTTCCTTATCCCTAACATATTTTTTTGTCAATTTCCAAGCAGTTTCAAGCCATTTCTTTTCCATTTCTTAGTAATTTTGCCCGTTTCTCTTCCTGCGCTCACCGTTTTTCTGGCCCTTTTCTAGCTGCTGTTGCCCTTTTCTAGCCCACTTATAAGCCAGTCTGGCTGTTTCTAAACAGTTTTTACCGTTCCCGTATCCCTTTTTGCCATTTGAATCACATTTTTCAGCCACTTTTGGCCATTACGATCCTATTTTTGCCCCCCTTTCAACCCGTTTGAAGCCAGTTTTGGGCCGTTTTCTACCCTGTTTTTTGCAGGTTTCAACCAGATTTAAGCCTCTTTTTTTTCCTTTTCTCTACCAATTTTTTGACCTTTCCTTCCAGTTTTCTGACCGCTTCTGCGGACATATCTATCCCATTTTTTAGGATTTCATCCGGTTTTTAAGCCTTTTTCTTTTCTCTTCTAGAATTTTTTTGACCCTTTCTTTTTCCCTGTTTTCTCGGCACTTTGGGCCATTTTCCTGACCTGCCTTTTGCCCCATGTTTCTAACCCATTGGAAGCCCTTTTTTTTTGTCTTGCCTTTTTCTGAACCATTTTTTAAACCCTTTTTTCCCTCTTTCTAACCCCATTTTTTGTCAATTTTTCACACGTTTTCACCAAATTTTCTCAGTGCCTAACCCGTTTTTTGCCCATTTTCCAAGCCGTTTTAAGCCTTTTTAAATTTCCCTTCTCTAACATATTTTTGTCAATTTCCAAAGCAGTTTCAAGCCATTCTTTTCCATTTCTTAAGTAATTTTTTGCCCCGGTTCACTTTCCTGGCGCTTCACCGTCTTTCTGGCCCTTTCTAGCCTGGTGTTGCCCTTTTCTAGCCCCTTATAAGCCAGTTCTGGCTGTTTCTAAACAGTTTTTACCGTTCCTATCCCTTCTTTGCCCATTTGAATCACATTTTCAGCAACTTTTGGCCATTACTATCCTAATTTTGCCCCCTTTCAACCCGTTTGAAGCCAGTTTTGGCCGTTTCTACCTGTTTTTGCAGGTTTCAACCAGATTTAAGCCTCTTTTTTTCCTTTTCCTACAATTTTTTGACCTTTCCTTTCCAGTTTTCTGCCGCTTTGGGACATATCTATCCCCATTCTTTTAAGATTTCATCCGGTTTTAAGCCTTTTCTTTTCTCTTCTTAGAATTTTTTGACCTTTCCTTCCCTGCTTTTCTGGCACTTTGGGGCCATTTCTGACCTGCTTTTGCCCATTTCTAACCCATTGGAAGCCTTTTTTTCTTGCCTTTTCTGAACCATTTTTAAACCCTTTTTTCCTTTTCTAACCCATTTTTGTCAATTTCTCACACGTCTTCACCAAATTATTCTCAGTGCCTAACCCGTTTTTTGCCCATTTCCAAGCCGTTTTAAGCCTTTTTAAATTTCCTTATCCTAACATATTTTTGTCAATTTCCAAAGCAGTTTCAAGCCATTTTCTTTTCCATTTCTTAGTAATTTTTGCCCGTTTCTTTCCTGCGCTCACCGTTTTCTGGCCCCTTTCTAGCCTGCTGTTGCCCTTTTCTAGCCCCTTATAAGCCAGTTCTGGCTTGTTTCTAAACAGTTTTTACCGTTTCCTATCCCTTTTTGCCCATTTGAATCACATTTTCAGCCACTTTTGGCCATTACGATCCTATTTTTGCCCCCTTTCAACCCGTTTGAAGCCAGTTTGGGCCGTTTCTACCCTGTTTTTGCAGGTTTCAACCAGATTTAAGCCTCTTTTTTTCCTTTTCCTACAATTTTTTTTGACCTTTCCTTTCCAGTTTTCTGCCGCTATGGGACATATCTATCCCATTTTTTTAAGGTTTCATCCGGTTTTAAGCCTTTCTTTTCTTGTCTTCCTTTCTTTAACCCAAAAAAATTTTTTTTTTTTTTGACCTTTCCTTCCCTGTTTTCTAGGCACTTTGGGCCATTCATCTGACCCTGCGCTTTTGTGCCCTTTCTATACCATCATTGGAAGCCTTTTTTTCTTGCCCTTTTCTGAAGCCATTTTTTAAACCCTTCTGGTCCTTTTCTAACCCATCTTCCTTGTCAATTTCTCTACACGTTTTTCACCAAATTTATCTCAGTGCCCTAACCCGGTTTTTGCGCCCATTTCCAAGCCGTTTTAAGCCTTTTTTAAACTTTCCTTATCTACATATGTTTTGTCAATTTCCAATCAGTTTCAAGCCATTCTTTTTCCATTTCTTAGTAATTTTTGCCCGTTTGTCTTTCCTGCGCTCACCGTTTTCTGGCCCTTTCTTAGCCTGCTGTTGCCCTTTTCTAGCCCCTTATAAGCCAGTTCTGGCTGTTTCCTAAACAGTTTTTACCGTTCCCTATCCCTTTTTGCCCATTTGAATCACATTTTCAGCACTCTTTTGGCCATTAACGATTCATATTTTTGCCCCCTTTCAACCCGTTTGAAGCCAGTTTGGGCCGTTTCTACCCTGTTTTTGCAGGTTTCAACCAGATTTTAAGCCTCTTTTTTTTCCTTTTCCTACAATTTTTTGACCTTTCACTTTCAGTTTTCTGCCGCTTCTGGGACATATCTATCCCATTTTTTAGGATTTCATCCGGTTTTACAGCACTTTTCTTTTCTCTTCTTAGAATTTTTTGACCTTTCCTTTTCCTGTTTTCTGGCACTTTGGGCCATTGTCTGACCTGCTTTTGCCCATTTCTAACCCCATTGGAAGCCTTTTTTTCTTGCCTTTTTCTGAACCATTTTTAAACCCTTTTTTCCTTTTTCTAAACCATTTTTGTCAATTTCTCACACGTTTTGTCACCAAATTTTTCTCAGTGCTAACCCGTTTTTGCCCCATTTCCAAGCCGTTGTAAGCCTTTTTAAATTTCCTTAATCTAATATATTTTTGTCAATTTCCAAGCAGTTTCAAGCCATTTCTTTTCCATTTCTTAGTAATTTTTGCCCGTTTCTTTCCTGCGCTCACCGTTTTCTGGCCCTTTCTAGCTGCTGTTGCCCTTTTCTAGCCCCTTATAAGCCAGTTCTGGCTGTTTCTAAACAGTTTTTACCGTTCCTATCCCTTTTTTGCCCCATTTGAATCACATTTTCAGCCACTTTTGGCCCCATTACGATCCTATTTTTGCCCCCTTTCAACCCGTTTTGAAGCCAGTTGTTGGGCCGTTTCTACCCTGTTTTTGCAGGTTTCAACCAGATTTAAGCCTCTTTTTTTCCTTTTCCTACCAATTTTTTGACCTTTCCTTTTCCAGTTTTCTGCCGCTATGGGACATATCTATCCCATTTTTTAGGTTTCATCCAGTTTTAAGCCTTTTCTTTTCTGTTCTTAGAAATGTTTGACCTTTCTTTTCCTGTTTTCTGTCTTTCCTCCAGTTTTAAGCCTTTTCTTTTCTCTTCTTTAGAATTTTTTGACCTTCCTTCCCTGTTTTCTCTGGCACTTTGGGCCATTTCTGACCTGCTTTTTGCCATTTCTAACCATTGGAAGCCTTTTTTTCTTGCCTTTTCTGAACCATTTTTTAAACCCTTTTTTCCTTTTCTGACCCATTTTTGTCAATTTCTCACACGTTTTCACCAATTTTTCTCAGTGCCTAACCCGTTTTTGCCCATTTTCCAAGCCGTTTTAAGCCTTTTTAAATTTCCTTATCTTACATATTTTTGTCAATTTCTAAGCAGTTTCAAGGCATTACTTTTATTTCTTAGTAATTTTTGCCCGTTTCTTTCCCTGCGTTCACCGTCTTCTGGCCCTTTCTAGCCTGGTGTTGCTCTTTTCTAGCCCCTTATAAGCCAGTTTTGGCTGTTTCTAAACAGTTTTTACCGTTCCTATTCCTTTTTGCCCATTTGAATCACATTTTCAGCAACTTTTTGGGCCATTTCTATCTTAATTTTGCCCCCTTTCAACACCGTTGAAGCCAGTTTTGGCCGTTTCTACCCTGTTGTTTTGCAGGTTTCAACCAGATTTAAGCCTCTTTTTTTCCTTTTCCTACAATTTTTTGACCTTTCCTTTCCAGTTCCTGCCGCTTTGGGACATATCTATCCCATTTTTTTAGATTTCATCCGGTTTTTAAGCCTTTTCTTTTCTCTTCTTAGAATTTTTTTGACCTTTCCTTCCCTGTTTTTCTGGCACTTTGGGCCATTTCTGACCTGCTTTTTGCCCATTTCTAACCATTGGAAGCCTTTTTTTCTTGCCTTTTCTGAACCATTTTTAAACCCTTTTTTCCTTTTCTAACCCATTTTTGTCAATTTCTCACACGTTTTCACCAAATTTTCTCAGTGCCTAACCCGTTTTTGCCCATTTCCAAGTCGTTTTAAGCCTTTTTAAATTTCCTTACCTAACATATTTTTGTCAATTTCCAAGCCGTTTCAAGCCATTTCTTTTCCATTTCTTAGTAATTTTTGCCGTTTCTTTCCTGCGCTCACCGTTTTCTGGCCCTTTCTAGCCTGCTGTTGCCCTTTTCTAGCCCCTTATAAGCCAGTTCTGGCTGTTTCTAAACAGTTTTTACCGTTCCTATCCCTTTTTGCCCATTTGAATCAAATTTTCCAGCCAACTTTGGCCATTACGATCCTATTTTTGCCCCCTTTCAACCCGTTTGAAGCCAGTTTGGGCCGTTTTCTCTACCCTGTTTTTGCAGGTTTCAACCAGATTTAAGCTCTTTTTTTCCTTTTCTTTACCATTTTTTTGGCCTTTCCTTTCCAGTTTTCTGCCGCTATGGGACATATCTATCCCATTTTTTAGGTTTCATTCCAGTTTTAAGCCTTTTCTTTTCTGTTCTTAGAAATGTTTGACCTTTCTTTTCCTGTTTTCTGTCTTTCCTCCAGTTTTAAGCCTTTTTCTTTTCTCTTCTTAGATTTTTTGACCTTTCCTTCCCTGTTTTCTGGCACTTTGGGCCATTTCTGACCTGCTTTTGCCCATTTCTAACCCATTGGAAGCCTTTTTTTCTTGCCTTTTCTGAACCATTTTTAAACCTTTTTTTCCTTTTCTAACCCATTTTTGTCAATTTCTCACACGTTTTTCACCAAATTTTCTCAGTGCCTAACCGTTTTTTGCCCATTTCCAAGCCGTTTTTAAGCCTTTTTAAATTTTCCTTTATCTAACATATTTTTGTCAATTTCCAAGCAGTTTCAAGCCATTTCTTTTCCATTTTCTTAGTAATTTTTTGCCCGTTTCTTTCCTGCGCTCACCGTTTTCTGGCCCTTTCTAGCCTGCTGTTGCCCTTTTCTAGCCCCTTATAAGCCAGTTCTGGCTGTTTCTAAACAGTTTTTACCGTTCCTATCCCTTTTTTGCCCATTTGAATCACATTTTCAGCCACTTTTGGCCATTACGATCCTATTTTTGCCCCCTTTCAACCCGTTTGAAGCCAGTTTGGGCCGTTTCTACCCTGTTTTTGCAGGTTTCAACCAGATTTAAGCCTCTTTTTTTCCTTTTCTTACCATTTTTTTGGCCTTTCCTTTCAGTTTTCTGCCGCTTATGGGACATATCTATCCCATTTTTTAGGTTTCATCCAGTTTTAAGCCTTTTCTTTTCTGTTCTTAGAAATGTTTGACCTTTCTTTTCCTGTTTTCTGTCTTCTCCTCCAGTTTTAAGCCTTTTTCTTTTCTCTTCTTAGAATTTTTTGACCTTTCCTTCCCTGTTTTTCTGGCACTTTGGGCCATTTTCTGACCTGCTTTTGCCCATTTCTAAACCCATTGGAAGCCTTTTTTTCTTGCCTTTTCTGAACCATTTTTAAACCCTTTTTTTTCCTTTTCTAACCCATTTTTGTCAATTTCTCACACGTTTTCACCAAATTTATCTCAGTGCCTAACCCGTTTTTTGCCCATTTCCAAGCCGTTTTAAGCCTTTTTAAATTTCCTTATCCTAATATATTTTGTCAATTTCCAAGCAGTTTCAAGCCATTTCTTTTCCATTTCTTAGTAATTTTTGCCCGTTTCTTTCCTGCGCTCACCGTTTTCTGGCACTTTCTAGCCTGGTTGTTGCCTCTTTTCTAGCCCCTTATAAGCCAGTTCTGGCTGTTTCTAAACAGTTTTTACCGTTCCTATCCCTTTTTGCCCATTGAATCACATTTTCAGCCACTTTTGGCCATTACGATCCTATTTTTGCCCCACTTTCAAACCCGTGTGAAGCCAGTTTGGGCCGTTTCTACCCTGTTTTTGCAGGTTTCAACCAGATTTAAGCCTCTTTTTTTCTTTTCCTACCATTTTTTGACCTTTCCTTTCCAGTTTTCTGCCGCTATTGGGACATATTCTATCCCATTTTTTAGGTTTTCATTCCAGTTTTAAGCCTTTTTTCTTTCTGTTCTTAGAAATGTTTGACCTTTCTTTTCCTGTTTTCTGTCTTTCCTCCAGTTTTAAGCCTTTTCTTTTCTCTTCTTAGAATTTTTGACCTTTCCTTTCCCTGTTTTCTTGGCACTTTGGGCCATTTCTGACCTGCTTTTGCCCATTTCTAACCCATTGGAAGCCTTTTTTCTTGCCTTTTCTGAACCATTTTTAACCCCTTTTTTCCTTTTTCTAACCCATTTTTGTCAATTTCTCACACGTTTTCACCAAATTATCTCAGTGCCTAACCCCGTTTTTTGCCCATTTCCAAGCCGTTTTAAGCCTTTTAAATTCATATCTAATATTTTTGTCAATTTCCAAGCAGTTTCAAGCCATTTCTTTTCCATTTCTTAGTAATTTTTGCCCAGTTTCTTTTCCTGCGCTCACCGTTTTCTGGCCCTTTCTAGCCTGCTGTTGCCTTTTCTAGCCCCTTATAAGCCAGTTCTGGCTGTTTCTAAAACAGTTTTTACACGTTCCTATCCCGTTTTTTTGCCCATTTGAATCACATTTTCAGCCACTGTTGGCCATTCGATCCTATTTTTTGCCCCCTTTCTCAACCCGTTTGAAGCCAGTTTGGGCCGTTTCTACCCTGTTTTTGCAGGTTTCAACCAGATTTAAGCCTCTTTTTTTCCTTTTCCTACCATTTTTTGACCTTTCCTTTCCAGTTTTCTGCCGCTTTGGGACATATCTATCCCATTTTTTAGGTTTCATCCAGTTTTAAGCCTTTTCTTTTCTGTTCTTAGAAATGTTTGACCTTTCTTTTCCTGTTTTCTGTCTTTCCTCCAGTTTTAAGCCTTTTCTTTTCTCTTCTTAGAATTTTTTGACCTTTCCTTCCCTGTTTTCTGGCACTTTGGGCCATTTCTGACCTGCTTTTGCCCATTTCTAACCCATTGGAAGCCTTTTTTTCTTGCCTTTTCTGAACCATTTTTAAACCCTTTTTTCCTTTTCTAACCCATTTTTGTCAATTTCTCACACGTTTTCACCAATTTTCTCCAGTGCCTAACCCGTTTTTGCCCATTTCCAAGTCGTTTTAAGCCTTTTTTAAATTTCCTTACCTACATATTTTTGTCAATTTTCCAAGCCGTTTCAAGCCATTCTTTTCCATTTTCTTAGTAATTTTTGCCCGTTTCTTTCCTGCGCCTCACCGTTTTCTGGCCCTTTCTAGCCTGCTGTTGCCCCTTTCTAGCCCCCTTATAAGCCAGTTCTGGCTGTTTCTAAACCAGTTTTTACCGTTCCTATCCTCTTTTTGCCCATTTGAATCAAATTTTCAGCACTTTTTGGCCACTTACGATCCTATTTTTGCCCCTTTCAAACCCGTTTTGAAGCCAGTTTGGGCCGTTTCTACCCTGTTTTTTGCAGGTTTTCAACCAATTTAAGCCTACTTTTTTTTCCTTTTTCTTACCATTTTTGGCCTTCCTTTCCAGTTTTCTGCCGCCTATGGGACATATCTATCCCATTTTTTAGGTTTCATCCAGTTTTTAAGCTTTTCTTTTCCTGTTCTTAGAAATGTTTGACCTTTCTTTTCCCTGTTTTCTGTCTTTCCTCCAGTTTTTAAGCCTTTTTCTTTTCTCTTCTTAGAATTTTTTGACCTTTCCTTCCATGTTTTCTGGCACTTTGGGCCATTTCTGACCTGCTTTTGCCCATTTCTAACCCATTGGAAGCCTTTTTTTCTTGCCTTTTCTGAACCATTTTTTAAACCCTTTTTTCCTTTTCTAACCCATTTTTGTCAATTTCTCACACGTTTTCACCAAATTTTCTCAGTGCCTAACCCGTTTTTGCCCATTTCCAAGCCGTTTTAAGCCTTTTTAAATTTCCTTACCTAACATATTTTTGTCAATTTCCAAGCCGTTTCAAGCCATTTCTTTTCCATTTCTTAGTAATTTTTGCCGTTTCTTTCCTGCGCTCACCGTTTTTCTGGCCCTTTCTAGCCTGCTGTTGCCCTTTTCTAGCCCCCTTATAAGCCAGTTCTGGCTGTTTCTAAACAGTTTTTACCGTTCCTATCCCTTTTTGCCCATTTGAATCAACATTTTCAGCCACTTTTGGCCATTACGATCCTATTTTTTGCCCCCTTTCAACCCGTTTGAAGCAGTTTGGGCCGTTTCTACCCTGTTTTGCAGGTTGTCAACCAGATTTAAGCCTCTTTTTTCTTTTCTTACCATTTTTGGCCTTTCCTTTCCAGTTTCTGCGCTTTGGGAATATCTATCCATTTTTTTAGGTTTCATCCAGTTTTAGCCTTTTTCTTTCTGTTCTTAGAAATGTTTTGACCTTTTCTTTTCCTGTTTTCTGTCTTTCCTCCAGTTTTAAGCTTTTCTTTTCTCTTCTTAGAATGTTTTGACCTTTCCTTCCCTGTTTTCTGGCACTTTGGGCCATTTCTGACCTGCTTTTGCCCATTTCTAACCATTGGAAGCCTTTTTTTCTTGCCTTTTCTGAACCATTTTTTAAACCCTTTTATCCTTTTCTAACCCAATTTTTGTCAATTTCTCACACGTTTTCACACAAATTTTCTCAGTGCTAACCCGTTTTTGCCCATTTCCAAGCCGTTTTGAAGCCTTTTAAATTTCCTTACCTACATATTTTTGTCAATTTCCAAGCAGTTTTCAAGCCATTTCTTTTCATTTCCTTAGTAATTTTTGCCCGTTTCTTTCCTGCGCTCACCGTTTTTCTGGCCCTTTCTAGCCTGGTGTTGCCCTCTTTCTAGCCCCTTATAAGCCAGTTTCTGGCTGTTTCTAAACAGTTTTACCGTTCCTATCCCTTTTTTGCCCATTTGAATCACATTTTCAGCCACTTTTGGCCATTACGATCCTATTTTTGCCCCCTTTCAACCCGTTTGAAGCCAGTTTGGGCCGTTTCTACCCTGTTTTTGCAGGTTTCAACCAGATTTAAGCCTCTTTTTTTCCTTTTCCTACCATTTTTTTGACCTTTCCTTTCCAGTTTTCCTGCCGCTTTTGGGACATATCTATCCCATTTTTTAGGTTTTCATCCAGTTTTTAAGCCTTTTCTTTTCTGTTCTTAGAAATGTTTGACCTTTCTTTTCCTGGTTTTTCTGTCTTTCCTCCAGTTCTAAGCCTTTTCTTTTCTCTTCTTACAATTTTTTGACCTTTCCTTCCCTGTTTTCTGGCACTTTGGGCCATTTCTGACCTGCTTTTGCCCATTTCTAACCCATTGGAAGCCTTTTTTTCTTGCCTTTTCTGAACCATTTTTAAACCCTTTTTTCCTTTTCTAACCCAATTTTTGTCAATTTCTCACACGTTTTCACCAAATTATCTCAGTGCCTAACCCGTTTTTTGCCCATTTCCAAGCCGTTTTTAAGCCTTTTTAAATTTCCTTACCTAACATATTTTTGTCAATTTCCAAGCAGTTTCAAGCCATTTCTTTTCCATTTCTTAGTAATTTTTGCCCGTTTCTTTCCTGCGCTCACCGTATTCTGGCCCTTTCTAGCCTGCTGTTGCCCTTTTCTAGCCCCTTATAAGCCAGTTCTGGCTGTTTCTAAACAGTTTTTACCGTTCCTATCCCTTTTTGCCCATTTGAATCACATTTTCAGCCACTTTTGGCCATTACGATCCTATTTTTGCCCCCTTTCAACCCGTTTGAAGCCAGTTTTGGGCCGTTTCTACCCTGTTTTTGCAGGTTTCAACCAGATTTAAGCCTCCTTTTTTTCCTTTTCTTACCATTTTTTGGCCTTTCCTTTCCAGTTTTCTGCCGCTATGGGACATATCTATCCCATATTTTTTAGGTTTCATCCAGTTTTAAGCCTTTTCTTTTCTGTTCTTAGAAATGTTTGACCTTTCTTTTCCTGTTTTCTGTCTTTCCTCCAGTTTTAAGCCTTTTCTTTTCTCTTCTTAGAATTTTTTGACCTTTCCTTCCCTGTTTTCTGGCACTTTGGGCCATTTTCTGACCTGCTTTTGCCCATTTCTAACCCATTGGAAGCCTATTTTTCTTGCCTTTTCTGAACCATTTTTAAACCCTTTTTTCCTTTTCTAACCCATTTTTGTCAATGTCTCACACGTTTTCACCAAATTATCTCAGTGCCTAACCCGGTTTTGGCCCATTTCCAAGCCGTTTTAAGCCTTTTTAAATTTCCTTACTCTAACATATTTTTGTCAATTTCCAAGCAGTTTCAAGCCATTTCTTTTCCATTTCTTAGTAATTTTTGCCCGTTTCTTTCCTGCGCTCACCGTTTTTTCTGGCCCTTTCTAGCCTGGTGTTGCCCTTTTCTAGCCCCTTATAAGCCAGTTCTGGCTGTTTCTAAACAGTTTTTACCGTTCCTATCCCTTTTTGCCCATTTGAATCACATTTTCAGCCACTTTTGGCCATTACTATCCTATTTTTGCCCCCTTTCAACCCGTTTTGAAGCCAGTTTGGGCCGTTTCTACCCTGTTTTTGCAGGTTTCAACCAGATTTAAGCCTCTTTTTTTCCTTTTCCTACCATTTTTTGACCTTTCCTTTCCAGTTTTCTGCCGCTTTGGGACATATCTATCCCATTTTTTAGGTTTCATCCGGTTGTAAGCCTTTTCTTTTCTCTTCTTAGAAATGTTTTGACCTCTTCTTTTCCTGTTTTTCTGTCTTTCCTCCAGTTTTAAGCCTTTTCTTTCTCTTCTTAGAATTTTTTTGACCCTTTCCTTCCCTGTTTTCTGGCACTTTGGGCCATTTCTGACCTGCTTTTGCCCATTTCTAACCATTGGAAGCCTTTTTTTCTTGCCTTTTCTGAACCATTTTTAAACCCTTTTTTCCTTTTCTAACCCATTTTTGTCAATTTCTCACACGTTTTCACCAAATTTCTCTCAGTGCCTAACCCGTTTTGCCCATTTCCAAGCCGTTTTAATGCCTTTTTAAATTTCCTTACCTAACATATTTTTGTCAATTTCCAAGCAGTTTCAAGCCATTTCTTTTCCATTTCTTAGTAATTTTTGCCCGTTCTTTCCTGGCGCTCACCGTTTTCTGGCCCTTTCTTAGCCTGCTTGTTGCCCTTTTCTAGCCCCTTATAAGCCAGTTCTGGCTGTTTCTAAACAGTTTTTACCGTTCCTATCCCTTTTTGCCCATTTGAATCACATTTTCAGCCACTTTTTGGCCATTACGATCCTATTTTTGCCCCCTTTTCAACCCGTTTGAAGCCAGTTTGGGCCGTTTCTACCCTGTTTTTGCAGGTTTCAACCAGATTTAAGCCTCTTTTTTTCCTTTTCCTACATTTTTTGACCTTTCCTTTCCAGTTTTCTGCCGCTATGGGACATATCTATCCCATTTTTTAGGTTTCATCCAGTTTTAAGCCTTTTCTTTTCTGTTCTTAGAAATGTTTGACCTTTCTTTTCCTTTTCTGTCTTTCCTCCAGTTTTAAGCCTTTTCTTTTCTCTTCTTAGAATTTTTTGACCTTTCCTTCCTGTTTTCTGGCACTTTGGGCCATTTCTGACCTGCTTTTGCCCATTTCTAACCCATTGGAAGCCTTTTTTTCTTGCCTTTTCTGAACCATTTTTAAACCCTTTTTTCCTTTTCTAACCCATTTTTGTCAATTTCTCACACGTTTTCACCAAATTATCTCAGTGCCTAACCCGTTTTTGCCCATTTCCAAGCCGGTTTTAAAGCCTTTTAAATTTCCTTACCTAACATATTTTTGTCAATTTCCAAGCCGTTTCAAGCCATTTCTTTTCCATTTCTTAGTAATTTTGCCGTTTCTTTCCTGCGCGCACCGTTTTCTGGCCCTTTCTAAGCCTGCTGTTTGCCCTTTTCTAGCCCCTTATAAGCCAGTTCTGGCTGTTTCTAAACAGTTTTTTACCGTTCCTATCCCTTTTTGCCCATTTGAATCACATTTTCAGCCACTTTTGGCCATTACGATCCTATTTTTGCCCCTTTCAACCCGTTTGAAGGCAGTTTGGGCCGTTTCTACCTGTTTTTGCAGGTTTCAAACCCAGATTTAAGCCTCTTTTTTTCCTTTTCCTACCATTTTTTGACCTTTCCTTTCCAGTTTTTCTGCCGCTTGGGACATATCTATCCCATTTTCTTTTAGATTTCATCCAGTTTTAAGCCTTTTTCTTTTCCTGTTCTTAGAAAATGTTTGACCTTTCCTTTTCCTGTTTTCTGTCTTTCCTCCAGTTAGCCTTTCTTTTCTCTTCTTAGAATTTTTTGACCTTTCCTTCCCTGTTTTCTGGCACTTTGGGCCATTTCTGACCTGCTTTTGCCCATTTCTAACCCATTGGAAGCCTTTTTTTCTTGCCTTTTCTGAACCATTTTTAAACCCTTTTTTTCCTTTTCTAACCCATTTTTTGTCAATTTCTCACACGTTTTCACCAAATTATCTCAGTGCCTAACCCGTTTTTGCCCATTTCCAAGCCGTTTTAAGCCTTTTTAAATTTCCTTACCTAACATATTTTTGTCAATTTCCAAGCAGTTTCAAGCCATTTCTTTTCCATTTCTTAGTAATTTTTGCCCGTTTCTTTCCTGCGCCTCACCGTTTTCTGGCCCTTTCTAGCCTGCTGTTGCCCTTTTCTAGCCCCTTATAAGCCAGTTCTGGCTGTTTCTAAACAGTTTTTACCGTTCCTATCCCTTTTTGCCCATTTGAATCACATTTTCAGCCACTTTTGGCCATTACGATCCTATTTTTGCCCCCTTTCAACCCGTTTGAAGCCAGTTTTGGGCCGTTTTCTACCCTGTTTTTTGCAGGTTTCAACCAGAATTTAAGCCTCTTTTTTTCCTTTTCCTACAATTTTTTGACCTTTCCTTTCCAGTTTTCCTGCCGCTTTGGGACATATCTATCCCATTTTTTAGGTTTCATCCGGTTTTAAGCCTTTTCTTTTCTCTTCTTAGAATTTTTTGACCTTTCTTTCCTGTTTTTCTGGCACTTTGGGCCATTTCTGACCTGCTTTTTGCCCATTTTCTAAACCCATTGGAAGCCTTTTTTTTCTTGCCTTTTCTGAACCATTTTTAAACCCTTTTTTCCTTTTCTAACCCATTTTTTGTCAATTTCTCACACGTTTTCACCAAATTTTCTCAGTGCCTAACCCGTTTTTGCCCATTTCCAAGCCGTTTTAAGCCTTTTTAAATTTCCTTATCCTAACATATTTTTGTCAATTTCCAAGCAGTTTCAAGCCATTTCTTTCCATTTCTTAGTAATTTTTGCCCGTTTCTTTCCTGCGCTCACCGTTTTCTGGCCCTTTCTAGCCTGCTGTTGCCCTTTTCTAGCCCCTTATAAGCCAGTTCTGGCTGTTTCTAAACAGTTTTTACCGTTCCTATCCCTTTTTGCCCATTTGAATCAAATTTTCAGCCACTTTTGGCCATTACGATCCTATTTTTGCCCCCTTTCAACCCGTTTGAAGCCAGTTTGGGCCGTTTCTACCCTGTTTTTGCAGGTTTTCAACCAGATTTAAGCCTCTTTTTTTCCTTTTCCTTACCATTTTTTGGCCTTTCCTTTCCAGTTTTCTGCCGCTATGGGACATATCTATCCCATTTTTTTAGGTTTCATCCAGTTTTAAGCCTTTTCTTTTCTGTTCTTAGAAATGTTTGACCTTTCTTTTCCTGTTTTCTGTCTTTCCTCCAGTTTTTAAGCCTTTTCTTTTCTCTTCTTAGAATTTTTTGACCTTTCCTTCCCTGTTTTCTGGCACTTTGGGCCATTTCTGACCTGCTTTTGCCCATTTCTAACCCATTGGAAGCCTTTTTTTCTTGCCTTTTCTGAACCATTTTTAAACCCTTTTTTCCTTTTCTAACCCATTTTTGTCAATTTCTCACACGTTTTCACCAAATTTATCTCAGTGCCTAACCCGTTTTTGCCCATTTCCAAGCGTTTTAAGCCTTTTTTAAATTTCCTTATCTAACATATTTTTGTCAATTTCCAAGCAGTTTCAAGCCATTTCTTTTCCATTTCTTAGTAATTTTTGCCCGGTTCTTTCCTGCGCTCACCGTTTTCTGGCCCTTTCTAGCCTGCTGTTGCCCTTTTCTAGCCCCTTATAAGCCAGTTCTGGCTGTTTCTAACAGTTTTTTACCGTTCCTATCCCTTTTTTGCCCATTTGAATCACATTTTCAGCCACTTTTGGCCATTACGATCCTATTTTGCCCCCTTTCAACCCGTTTGAAGCCAGTTTGGGCCGTTTCTACCCTGTTTTTGCAGGTTTCAACCAGATATTTAAGCCTCTTTTTTTCCTTTTCTTACCATTTTTTGGCCTTTCCTTTCCAGTTTTCTGCCGCTATATGGGACATATCTATCCATTTTTAGGTTTCATCCAGTTTTAAGCCTTTTCTTCTTCTGTTCTTAGAAATGTTTGACCTTTCTTTTCCTGTTTTCTGTCTTTCCTCCAGTTTTAAGCCTTTTCTTTTCTCTTCTTAGAATTTTTTGACCTTTCCTTCCCTGTTTTCTGGCACTTTGGGC
The DNA here is from genome assembly GCF_012275295.1 of Melopsittacus undulatus. Classification (NCBI taxonomy): domain Eukaryota; kingdom Metazoa; phylum Chordata; class Aves; order Psittaciformes; family Psittaculidae; genus Melopsittacus; species Melopsittacus undulatus. The sequence continues at coordinate 13,774 of NW_022994091.1, read as the reverse complement.
CATTTCTGACCTGCTTTTTGCCCATTTCTAACCCATTGGAAGCCTTTTTTTCTTGCCTTTTCTGAACCATTTTTAAACCCTTTTTTCTTTTCTAACCCATTTTTGTCAATTTCTCACACGTTTTCACCAAATTTTCTCAGTGCCTAACCCGTTTTTGCCATTTACAAGTCCGTTTTAAGCCTTTTTAAATTTCCTTACCTAACATATTTTTGTCAATTTCCAAGCAGTTTCAAGCCATTTCTTTTCCATTCTTAGTAATTTTTGCCCGTTTCTTTCCTGCGCTCAACGTTTTTCTGGCCCTTGCTAGCCTGCTGTTGCCCTTTTCTAGCCCCTTATAAGCCAGTTCTGGCTGTTTCTAAACAGTTTTTTTACCGTTCCTCATCCCTTTTTGCCCATTTGAATCACATTTTCAGCCACTTTTGGCCATTACGATCCTATTTTTGCCCCCTTTCAACCCGTTTGAAGCCAGTTTTGGCCGTTTCTACCCTGTTTTTGCAGGTTTCAACCAGACTTTTAAGCCTCTTTTTTTTCCTTTTTCCTTACAATTTTTTGACCTTTCCTTTTCCAGTTTTCTGCCGCTATGGGACATATCTATCCCATTTTTTTAGGTGTTCATTCCAGTTTTAAGCCTTTTTCTTTTCTGTTCTTAGAAATGTTTTGACCTTTCTTTTCCTGTTTTCTGTCTTTCCTCAGTTTTAAGCCTTTTTCTTTTCTCTTCTTAGAATTTTTTGACCTTCCCTTTTCCCTGTTTCTGGCACTTTGGGCCATTTCTGACTGCTTTTGCCCATTTCTAACCCATTGGAAGCCTTTTTTTCTTGCCTTTTCTGAACCATTTTTTAAACCCTTTTTTCCTTTTCTAACCCATTTTTTGTCAATTTCTCACACGTTTTCACCAAATTATCTCAGTGCCTAACCCGTTTTTGCCCATTTCCAAGCCGTTTTAAGCCTTTTTAAATTTCCTTATCTAACATATTTTTGTCAATTTCCAAGCAGTTTCAAGCCATTTCTTTTCCATTTCTTAGTAATTTTTTGCCCGTTTCTTTCCTGCGCTCACCGTTTTCTGGCCCTTTCTAGCCTGCTGTTGCCCTTTTCTAGCCCCTTATAAGCCAGTTCTGGCTGTTTCTAAACAGTTCTTTACCGGTTCCTATCCCTTTTTGCCCATTTGAATCACATTTTCAGCCACTTTTGGCCATTACGATCCTATTTTTGCCCCCTTTCAACCCGTTTGAAGCCAGTTTTGGCCGTTTCTACCCTGTTTTTGCAGGTTTCAACCAGATTTAAGCCTCTTTTTTCCTTTTCTACCATTTTTTGACTTTCCTTTCCAGTTTTCTGCCGCTTGGGACATATCTATCCCATTTTTTAGGTTTCATCCAGTTTTAAGCCTTTTCTTTTCTGTTCTTAGAAATGTTTGACCTTTCTTTTCCTGTTTTCTGTCTTTCCTCCAGTTTTAAGCCTTTTCTTTCTCTTCTTAGAATTTTTGACCTTTCTTCCCTGTTTTCTGGCACTTTGGGCCATTCTGACCTGCTTTTGCCCATTTCTAACCCATTGGAAGCCTTTTTTTCTTGCCTTTTCTGAACCATTTTTAAACCCTTTTTTCCTTTTCTAACCCATTTTTGTCAATTTCTCACACGTTTTCACCAATTATCTCAGTGCCTAACCCGTTTTTGCCCATTTCCAAGCCGTTTTAAGCCTTTTTAAATTTCCTTACCTAACATATTTTTGTCAATTTCCAAGCAGTTTCAAGCCATTTCTTTTCCATTTTTAGTAATTTTGCCCGTTTCTTTCCTGCGCTCACCGTTTTCTGGCCCTTTCTAGCCTGCTGTTGCCCTTTTTCTAGCCCCTTATAAGCCAGTTCTGGCTGTTTCTAAACAGTTTTTACCGTTCCTATCCCTTTTTGCCCATTTTGAATCACATTTTCAGCCACTTTTGGCCATTACGATCCTATTTTTGCCCCCTTTCAACCGTTTGAAGCCAGTTTTGGCCGTTTCCTACCCTGTTTTTGCAGGTTTTCAACCAGATTTAAGCCTCTTTTTTTCCTTTTCCTACAATTTTTTGACCTTTCCTTTCCAGTTTTCTGCCGCTTTTGGGACATAATCTATCCCATTTTTTTAGGTTTCATCCGGTTTAAGCCTTTTCTTTTCTCTTCTTAGAATTTTTTGACCTTTCTTTCCCTGTTTTCTGGCACTTTGGGCCATTTCTGACCTGCTTTTGCCCATTTCTAACCCATTGGAAGCCTTTTTTTCTTGCCTTTTCTGAACCCATTTTTAAACCCTTTTTTTCCTTTTCTAACCCATTTTTGTCAATTTCTCACACGTTTTCACCAAATTTTCTCTCAGTGCCTAACCCGTTTTTGCCCATTTCCAAGCCGTTTTAAGCCTTTTTAAATTTCCTTATCTAACATATTTTTGTCAATTTCCAAGCAGTTTCAAGCCATTTCTTTTCCATTTCTTAGTAATTTTTGCCCGTTTCTTTCCTGCGCTCACCGTATTCTGGCCCTTTCTAGCCTGCTGTTGCCCTTTTCTAGCCCCTTATAAGCCAGTTCTGGCTGTTTCTAAACAGTTTTTACCGTTCCTATCCCTTTTTGCCCATTTGAATCACATTTTCAGCCACTTTTGGCCATTACGATCCTATTTTTGCCCCCTTTCAACCCGTTTGAAGCCAGTTTTGGGCCGTTTCTACCCTGTTTTTGCAGGTTTCAACCAGATTTAAGCCTCTTTTTTTCCTTTTCCTACCATTTTTTGACCTTTTCCTTTCCAGTTTTCTGCCGCTTTGGGACATATCTATCCCATTTTTTAGGTTTCATCCAGTTTTTTTAAGCCTTTTCTTTTCTGTTCTTAGAAATGTTTGACCTTTCTTTTCCTGTTTTCTGTCTTTCCTCCAGTTTAAGCTTTTCTTTCTCTTCTTAGATTTTTGACCTTTCCTTCCCTGTTTTCTGGCACTTTGGGCCATTTCTGACCTGCTTTTGCCCATTTCTAACCCATTGGAAGCCTTTTTTTCTTGCCTTTTCTGAACCATTTTTTAACCCTTTTTTCCTTTTCTAACCCATTTTCGTCAATTTCTCACACGTTTTCACCAATTATTCTCAGTGCCTACCCGTTTTTGCCCATTTCCAAGCCGTTTTAAGCCTTTTTAAATTTCCTTATCTAACTATTTTTGTCAATTTCCAAGCAGTTTCAAGCCATTTCTTTTCCATTTCTTAGTAATTTTTGCCCGTTTCTTTCCTGCGCTCACCGTTTTCTGGCCTTTCTTAGCCTGCTGTTTCTCTTTTCTAGCTCCTTATAAGCCAGTTCTGGCTGTTTCTAAACAGTTTTTACCGTTCCTATCCCTTTTTGCCCATTTGAATCACATTTTCAGCCACTTTTGGCCATTACGATCCTATTTTTGCCCCCTTTCAACCCGTTTGAAGCCAGTTTTGGCCGTTTCTACCCTGTTTTTGCAGGTTTCAACCAGATTTAAGCCTCTTTTTTTTCCTTTTCCTACAATTTTTTGACCTTTCCTTTCCAGTTTTCTGCCGCTTTGGGACATATCTATCCCATTTTTTAGGTTTCATCCGGTTTTAAGCCTTTTCTTTTCTCTTCTTAGAATTTTTTTGGACCTTTCTTTTCCTGTTTTCTGGCACTTTGGGCCATTTCTGACCTGCTTTTGCCCATTTCTAACCCATTGGAAGCCTATTTTTTCTTGCCTTTTCTGAACCATTTTTAAACCCTTTTTCTCCTTTTCTAACCCATTTTTGTTCAATTGTCTCACACGTTTTCACCAAATTTTCTCAGTGCCTAACCCAGTTTTTGCCCATTTCCAAGCCGTTTTAAGCCTTTTTAAATTTCCTTACTCTAACATATTTTTGTCAATTTCCAAGCAGTTTCAAGCCATTTCTTTTTCCATTTCTTAGTAATTTTTTGCCCGTTTCTTTCCTGCGCTCACCGTTTTTCTGGCCCTTTCTAGCCTGCTGTTGCCCTTTTTCTAGCCCCTTATAAGCAGTTCTGGCTGTTTCTAAACAGTTTTTTACCGTTCCTATCCCTTCTTTGCCCATTTGAATCACATTTTCAGCCACCTTTTGGCCATTACGATCCTATTTTTGCCCCCTTTCAAACCCGTTTGAAGCCCAGAGTTTTGGCCGTTTCTACCCTGTTTTTGCAGGTTTCAACCAGATTTAAGCCTCTTTTTTTCCTTTTCCTACAATTTTTTGACCTTTCCTTTCCAGTTTTCTGCCGCTTTGGGGACATATCTATCCCATTTTTTTAGGTTTCATCCGGTTTTTAAGCCTTTTCTTTTCTCTTCTTAGAAATTTTTTTGACCTTTCCTTTCCTGTTTTCTGGCACTTTGGGCCATTTCTGACCTGCTTTTGCCCATTTCTAACCCATTGGAAGCCTTTTTTTCTTGCCTTTTCTGAACCATTTTTAAACCCTTTTTTCCTTTTCTAACCCATTTTTGTCAATTTCTCACACGTTTCACCAAATTTTCTCAGTGCCTAACCCGTTTTTGCCCATTTCCAAGCCGTTTTAAGCCTTTTTAAATTTCCTTATCTAACATATTTTTGTCAATTTCCAAGCAGTTTCAAGCCATTTCTTTTCCATTTCTTAGTAATTTTTGCCCGTTTCTTTCCTGCGCTCACCGTATTCTGGCCCTTTCTAGCCTGCTGTTGCCCTTTTCTAGCCCCTTATAAGCCAGTTCTGGCTGTTTCTAAACAGTTTTTACCGTTCCTATCCCTTTTTGCCCATTTTGAAATCACATTTTCAGCCACTTTTTGGCCATTACGATCCTATTTTTTGCCCCCTTTCAACCCGTTTGAAGCCAGTTTGGGCCGTTTTCTACCCTGTTTTTTGCAGGTTTTCAACCAGATTTAAGCCTCTTTTTTTTCCTTTTCCTACAATTTTTTGGACCTTTCCTTTCCAGTTTTCTGCCGCCTTTGGGACATAATCTATCCCATTTTTTAGGTTTCATCCGGTTTTAAGCCTTTTCTTTTTCTCTTCTTAGAATTTTTTTGGACCTTATCTTTTCCCTGTTTTCCTGGCCACTTTGGGCACATTTCTGACCTGCTTTTGCCCATTTCTAAACCCATTGGAAGCCTTTTTTTCTTGCCTTGTCTGAACCATTTTTTATAAACCCTTTTTTCCTTTTCTAACCCATTTTTTGTCAATTTCTCACACGTTTTCACCAAATTTTCTCAGTGCCTAAACCCGTTTTTGCCCATTTCCAAGCCGTTTTAAGCCTTTTTAAATTTCCTTATCCTAACATATTTTTGTCAATTTCCAAGCAGGTTTCAAGCCATTTCTTTTCCATTTCTTAGTAATTTTTGCCCGTTTCTTTCCTGCGCTCACCGTTTTCTGGCCCTTTCTAGCCTGCTGTTGCCCTTTTCTAGCCCCTTATAAGCCAGTTCTGGCTGTTTCTAAACAGTTTTTACCGTTCCTATCCCTTTTTGCCCATTTGAATCACATTTTCAGCCACTTTTGGCCATTACGATCCTATTTTTGCCCCCTTTCAACCCGTTTTGAAGCCAGTTTGGGCCGTTTCTACCCTGTTTTTTGCAGGTTTCAACCAGATTTAAGCCTCTTTTTTTCCTTTTCCTACAATTTTTTGACCTTTCCTTTCCAGTTTTCTGCCGCTTTGGGACATATCTATCCCATTTTTTAGGTTTCATCCGGTTTTTAAGCCTTTTCTTTTCTCTTCTTAGAATTTTTTGACCTTTCTTTTCCCTGTTTTCTGGCACTTTGGGCCATTTCTGACTGCTTTTGCCCATTTCTAACCCATTGGAAGCCTTTTTTTCTTGCCTTTTCTGAACCATTTTTAAACCCTTTTTTCCTTTTCTAACCCATTTTTGTCAATTTCTCACACGTTTTCACCAAATTTTTCTCAGTGCCTAACCGTTTTTGCCCATTTCCAAGCCGTTTTAAGCCTTTTTAAATTTCCTTATCTAACATATTTTTGTCAATTTCCAAGCAGTTTCAAGCCATTTCTTTTCCATTTCTTAGTAATTTTTGCCCGTTTCTTTCCTGCGCTCACCGTTTTTCTGGCCCTTTCTAGCCTGCTGTTGCCCTTTTCTAGCCCCTTATAAGCCAGTTCTGGCTGTTTCTAAACAGTTTTTACCGTTCCTATCCCTTTTTGCCCATTTGAATCACATTTTCAGCCACTTTTGGCCATTACGATCCTATTTTTTGCCCCCTTTCAACCCGTTTGAAGCCAGTTTGGGCCGTTTCTACCCTGTTTTTGCAGGTTTTCAACCAGATTTAAGCCTCTTTTTTTCCTTTTCCTACAATTTTTTGACCTTTCCTTTCCAGTTTTCTGCCGCTTTGGGACATATCTATCCCATTTTTTAGGTTTCATCCGGTTTTAAGCCTTTTCTTTTCTCTTCTTAGAATTTTTTGACCTTTCTTTTCCTGTTTTCTGGCACTTTGGGCCATTTCTGACCTGCTTTTTGCCACTATTCTAACCCATTGGAAGCCTTTTTTATTGCCTTTTCTGAACCATTTTTAAACCCTTTTTTTCCTTTTCTAACCCATTTTGTCAATTTCTCACACGTTTTCACCAAATTTTCTCAGTGCCCTAACCCGTTTTTGCCCATTTCCAAGCCGTTTTAAGCCTTTTTAAAATTTCCTTATCTAACATATTTTTGTCAATTTCCAAGCAGTTTTCAAGCCATTTCTTTTCCATTTCTTAGTAATTTTTGCCCGTTTTCTTTCCTGCGCTCACCGTTTTCTGGCCCCTTTTCTAGCCTGCTGTTGCCCTTTTCTAGCCCCTTATAAGCCAGTTCTGGCTGTTCTAAACAGTTTTTACCGTTCCTATCCCTTTTTGCCCATTTGAATCACATTTTCAGCCACTTTTGGGCCATTACGATCCTATTTTGCCCCCTTTCAACCCGTTTGAAGCCAGTTTGGGCCGTTTCTACCCTGTTTTTGCAGGTTTCAACCAGATTTAAGCCTCTTTTTTTCCTTTTCCTACAATTTTTTGACCTTTCCTTTCCAGTTTTTCTGCCGCTTTGGGACATATCTATCCCATTTTTTAGGTTTCATCCGGTTTTAAGCCTTTTCTTTTCTCTTCTTAGAATTTTTTGACCTTTCTTTTCCTGTTTTCTGGCACTTTGGGCCATTTCTGACCTGCTTTTGCCCATTTCTAACCCATTGGAAGCCTTTTTTTCTTGCCTTTTCTGAACCATTTGTAAACCCTTTTTTCCTTTTCTAACCCATTTTTGTCAATTTCTCACACGTTTTCACCAAATTTTCTCAGTGCCTAACCCGTTTTTGCCCATTTCCAAGCCGTTTTAAGCCTTTTTAAATTTCCTTATCTAACATATTTTTGTCAATTTCCAAGCAGTTTCAAGCCATTTCTTTTCCATTCTTAGTAATTTTGCCCGTTTCTTTCCTGCGCTCACCGTTTTCTGGCCCTTTCTAGCCTGCTGTTGCCCTTTTCTAGCCCCTTATAAGCCAGTTCTGGCTGTTTCTAAACAGTTTTTACCGTTCCTATCCCTTTTTGCCCATTTGAATCACATTTTCAGCCACTTTTGGCCATTACGATCCTATTTTTGCCCCCTTTCAACCCGTTTGAAGCCAGTTTGGGCCGTTTCTACCCTGTTTTTGCAGGTTTTCAACCAGATTTAAGCCTCTTTTTTTCCTTTTCCTACAATTTTTTGACCTTTCCTTTCCAGTTTTCTGCCGCTTTGGGACATATCTATCCCATTTTTTAGGTTTCATCCGGTTTTAAGCCTTTTCTTTTCTCTTCTTAGAATTTTTTGACCTTTCTTTTCCTGTTTTCTGGCACTTTGGGCCATTTCTGACCTGCTTTTGCCCTTTTCTAACCCATTGGAAGCCTTTTTTTTCTTGCCTTTTCTGAACCATTTTTAAACCCTTTTTTTCCTTTTCTAACCCATTTTTGTCAATTTCTCACACGTTTTCACCAAATTTTCTCAGTGCCAAACCCGTTTTTGCCCATTTCCAAGCCGTTTTAAGCCTTTTTAAATTTCCTTATCTAACATATTTTTGTCAATTTCCAAGCAGTTTCAAGCCATTTCTTTTCCATTTCTTAGTAATTTTTGCCCGTTTCTTTCCTGCGCTCACCGTTTTCTGGCCCTTTCTAGCCTGCTGTTGCCCTTTTCTAGCCCCTTATAAGCCAGTTCTGGCTGTTTCTAAACAGTTTTTACCGTTCCTATCCCTTTTTGCCCATTTGAATCACATTTTCAGCCACTTTTGGCCATTACGATCCTATTTTTGCCCCCTTTCAACCCGTTTGAAGCCAGTTTGGGCCGTTTCTACCCTGTTTTTTGCAGGTTTCAACCAGATTTAAGCCTCTTTTTTTCCTTTTCCTACAATTTTTTGACCTTTCCTTTCCAGTTTTCTGCCGCTTTGGGACATATCTATCCCATTTTTTAGGTTTCATCCGGTTTTAAGCCTTTTCTTTTCTCTTCTTAGAATTTTTTGACCTTTCTTTTCCTGTTTTCTGGCACTTTGGGCCATTTCTGACCTGCTTTTTGCCCATTTCTAACCCATTGGAAGCCTTTTTTTCTTGCCTTTTCTGAACCATTTTTAAACCCTTTTTTCCTTTTCTAACCCATTTTTGTCAATTTCTCACACGTTTTCACCAAATTTTCTCAGTGCCTAACCCGTTTTTGCCCATTTCCAAGCCGTTTTAAGCCTTTTTTAAATTTCCTTATCTAACATATTTTTGTCAATTTCCAAGCAGTTTCAAGCCATTTCTTTTCCATTTCTTAGTAATTTTTGCCCGTTTCTTTCCTGCGCTCACCGTTTTCTGGCCCTTTCTAGCCTGCTGTTGCCCTTTTCTAGCCCCTTATAAGCCAGTTCTGGCTGTTTCTAAACAGTTTTTACCGTTCCTATCCCTTTTTGCCCATTTGAATCACATTTTCAGCCACTTTTGGCCATTACGATCCTATTTTTGCCCCCTTTCAACCCGTTTGAAGCCAGTTTGGGCCGTTTCTACCCTGTTTTTGCAGGTTTCAACCAGATTTAAGCCTCTTTTTTTCCTTTTCCTACAATTTTTTGACCTTTCCTTTCCAGTTTTCTGCCGCTTTGGGACATATCTATCCCATTTTTTTAGGTTTCATCCGGTTTTAAGCCTTTTCTTTTCTCTTCTTAGAATTTTTTGACCTTTCTTTTCCTGTTTTCTGGCACTTTGGGCCATTTCTGACCTGCTTTTGCCCATTTCTAACCCATTGGAAGCCTTTTTTTCTTGCCTTTTCTGAACCATTTTTAAACCCTTTTTTTCCTTTTCTAACCCATTTTTGTCAATTTCTCACACGTTTTCACCAAATTTTCTCAGTGCCTAACCCGTTTTTGCCCATTTCCAAGCCGTTTTAAGCCTTTTTAAATTTCCTTATCTAACATATTTTTGTCAATTTCCAAGCAGTTTCAAGCCATTTCTTTTCCATTTCTTAGTAATTTTTGCCCGTTTCTTTCCTGCGCTCACCGTTTTCTGGCCCTTTCTAGCCTGCTGTTGCCCTTTTCTAGCCCCTTATAAGCCAGTTCTGGCTGTTTCTAAACAGTTTTTACCGTTCCTATCCCTTTTTGCCATTTGAATCACATTTTTCAGCCACTTTTGGCCATTACGATCCTATTTTTGCCCCCTTTCAACCCGTTTGAAGCCATTTTTGGGCCGTTTCTACCCTGTTTTTTGCAGGTTTCAACCAGATTTAAGCCTCTTTTTTTCCTTTTCCTACAATTTTTTGACCTTTCCTTTCCAGTTTTCTGCCGCTTTGGGACATATCTATCCCATTTTTTAGGTTTCATCCGGTTTTAAGCCTTTTCTTTTCTCTTCTTAGAATTTTTTGACCTTTCTTTTCCTGTTTTTCTGGCACTTTGGGCCATTTCTGACCTGCTTTTGCCCATTTCTAACCCATTGGAAGCCTTTTTTCTTGCCTTTTCTGAACCATTTTTAAACCCTTTTTTCCTTTTCTAACCCATTTTTGTCAATTTCTCACACGTTTTCACCAAATTTTCTCAGTGCCTAACCCGTTTTTGCCCATTTCCAAGCCGTTTTAAGCCTTTTTAAATTTCCTTATCTAACATATTTTTGTCAATTTCCAAGCAGTTTCAAGCCATTTCTTTTCCATTTCTTAGTAATTTTTGCCCGTTTCTTTCCTGCGCTCACCGTTTTCTGGCCCTTTCTAGCCTGCTGTTGCCCTTTTCTAGCCCCTTATAAGCCAGTTCTGGCTGTTTCTAAACAGTTTTTACCGTTCCTATCCCTTTTTGCCCATTTGAATCACATTTTCAGCCACTTTTGGCCATTACGATCCTATTTTTGCCCCCTTTCAACCGTTTGAAGCCAGTTTGGGCCGTTTTCTACCCTGTTTTTGCAGGTTTCAACCAGATTTAAGCCTCTTTTTTTCTTTTCCTACAATTTTTTGACCTTTCCTTTCCAGTTTTCTGCCGCTTTGGGACATATCTATCCCATTTTTAGGTTCGATTCATCCGGTTTTAAGCCTTTTCTTTTCTCTTCTTAGAATTTTTTGACCTTTCTTTCCTGTTTTCTGGCACTTTGGGCCATTTCTGACCTGCTTTTGCCCATTTCTAACCCATTGGAAGCCTTTTTTTCTTGCCTTTTCTGAACCATTTTTAAACCCTTTTTTCCTTTTCTAACCCATTTTTGTCAATTTCTCAACACGTTTTCACCAAATTTTCTCAGTGCCTAACCCGTTTTTTGCCCATTTCCAAGCCGTTTTAAGCCTTTTTAAATTTCCTTATCTAACATATTTTTGTCAATTTCCAAGCAGTTTCAAGCCATTTCTTTTCCATTTCTTAGTAATTTTTGCCCGTTTCTTTCCTGCGCTCACCGTTTTTCTGGCCCCTTTTCTAGCCTGCTGTTGCCCTTTTCTAGCCCCTTATAAGCCAGTTCTGGCTGTTTCTAAACAGTTTTTACCGTTCCTATCCCTTTTTGCCCATTTGAATCACATTTTCAGCCACTTTTGGCCATTACGATCCTATTTTTGCCCCCTTTCAACCCGTTGAAGCCAGTTTGGGCCGTTTTCTACCCTGTTTTTTGCAGGTTTCAACCAGATTTAAGCTCTTTTTTTCCTTTTCCTACCATTTTTTTGACCTTTCCTTTCCAGTTTCTGCCGCTTTGGGGACATATCTATCCCATTTTTTTAGGTTTCATCCGGTTTTAAGCCTTTTCTTTCTCTTCTTAGAATTTTTTGGACCTTCTTTTCCTGTTTTCTGGCACTTTGGGCCATTTCTGACCTGCTTTTGCCCATTTTCTAAACCATTGGAAGCCTATTTTTCTCTGCCTTTTCTGAACCATTTTTAAACCCTTTTTTTCCTTTTCTAACCCATTTTTGTCAATTTCTCACACGTTTTCACCAAATTTTCTCAGTGCCTAACCCGTTTTTGCCCATTTCCAAGCCGTTTTAAGCCTTTTTAAATTTCCTTATCTAACATATTTTTGTCAATTTCCAAGCAGTTTCAAGCCATTTCTTTTCCATTTCTTAGTAATTTTTGCCCGTTTCTTTCCTGCGCTCACCGTTTTCTGGCCCTTTCTAGCCTGGCTGTTTGCCCTTTCTAGCCCCTTATAAGCCAGTTCTGGCTGTTTCTAAACAGTTTTTTACCGTTCCCTATCCCTTTTTGCCCATTTGAATCACATTTTCAGCCACTTTTGGCCATTCTACGATCCTATTTTTGCCCCCTTTCAACCCGTTTGAAGCCAGTTTGGCCGTTTTCTACCCTGTTTTTGCAGGTTTCAACCAGATTTAAGCCTCTTTTTTTTCCTTTTCCTACCAAGTCTTTTGACCTTTCCTTTCCAGTTTTTCTGCCGCTTTGGGACATATCTATCCCATTTTTTTAGGTTTCATGTTTTTTTTTAAGCCTTTTCTTTTTCTTCTTAGAATTTTTTTGACCTTTTCTTCCTGTTTTCTGGCACTTTGGGCCATTTCTGACCTGCTTTTGCCCATTTCTAACCCATTGGAAGCCTTTTTTCTTGCCTTTTCTGAACCATTTTTAAACCCTTTTTTCCTTTTCTAACCCATTTTTGTCAATTTCTCACACGTTTTCACCAAATTTCTCAGTGCCTAACCCGTTTTTGCCCATTTCCAAGCCGTTTTAAGCCTTTTTAAATTTCCTTATCTAACATATTTTTGTCAATTTCCAAGCAGTTTCAAGCCATTTCTTTTCCATTTCTTAGTAATTTTTGCCCGTTTCTTCCTGCGCTCACCGTTTTCTGGCCCTTTCTAGCCTGCTGTTGCCCTTTTCTAGCCCCTTATAAGCCAGTTCTGGCTGTTTCTAAACAGTTTTTACCGTTCCTATCCCTTTTTGCCCATTTGAATCACATTTTCAGCCACTTTTGGCCATTACGATCCTATTTTTGCCCCCTTTCAACCCGTTTGAAGCCAGTTTGGGCCGTTTCTACCCTGTTTTTGCAGGTTTCAACCAGATTTAAGCCTCTTTTTTTCTTTTCCTACAATTTTTTGACCTTCCTTTCCAGTTTTCTGCCGCTTTGGGACATATCTATCCCATTTTTTAGGTTTCATCCGGTTTTAAGCCTTTTCTTTTCTCTTCTTAGAATTTTTTGACCTTTCTTTTCCTGTTTTCTGGCACTTTGGGCCATTTCTGACCTGCTTTTGCCCATTTCTAACCCATTGGAAGCCTTTTTTTCTTGCCTTTTCTGAACCATTTTTAAACCCTTTTTTCCTTTTCTAACCCATTTTTGTCAATTTCTCACACGTTTTCACCAAATTTTCTCAGTGCCTAACCCGTTTTTGCCCATTTCCAAGCCGTTTTAAGCCTATTAAATTCCTTACCTAACATATTTTTGTCAATTTCCAAGCAGTTTCAAGCCATTTCTTTTCCATTTCTTAGTAATTTTTGCCCGTTTCTTTCCTGCGCTCACCGTTTTCTGGCCCTTTCTAGCCTGCTGTTGCCCTTTTCTAGCCCTTATAAGCCAGTTCTGGCTGTTTCTAAACAGTTTTTACCGTTCCTATCCCTTTTTGCCCATTTGAATCACATTTTCAGCCACTTTTGGCCATTACGATCCTAATTTTGCCCCCTTTCAACCCGTTTGAAGCCAGTTTGGGCCGTTTCTACCCTGTTTTTGCAGGTTTCAACCAGATTAAGCCTCTTTTTTTCCTTTTCCTACACATTTTTGACCTTTCCTTTCCAGTTTTCTGCCGCTTTGGGACATATCTATCCCATTTTTTAGGTTCATCCGGTTTTAAGCCTTTTCTTTTCTTCTTAGAATTTTTTGACCTTTCTTTTCCTGTTTTCTGGCACTTTGGGCCATTTCTGACCTGCTTTTTGCCCATTTCTAACCCATTGGAAGCCTTTTTTTCTTGCCTTTTCTGAACCATTTTTAAACCCTTTTTCCTTTTCTAACCCATTTTTGTCAATTTCTCACACGTTTTCACCAAATTTTCTCAGTGCCAAACCCGTTTTTGCCCATTTCCAAGCCGTTTTAAGCCTTTTTAAATTTCCTTATCTAACATATTTTGTCAATTTCCAAGCAGTTTCAAGCCATTTCTTTTCATTTCTTAGTAATTTTTGCCCGTTTCTTTCCTGCGCTCACCGTTTTCTGGCCTTTCTAGCCGTGTTGCCCTTTTCTAGCCCTTATAAGCCAAGACTGAGTCTGGCTGTTTCTAAACAGTTTTTACCGTTCCTATCCCTTTTTGCCCATTTGAATCACATTTTCAGCCACTTTTGGCCATTACGGATCTATTTTTGCCCCTTTCAACCCGTTTGAAGCCAGTTTTGTTTTTTTTTTGGGCAGTTTTTACCCTGTTTTTGCAGTTTCAACAGATTTAAGCCTTTCTTTTTTTCCTGTCCTACAATCTTTTTGACCTTTCCTT
>NW_022994089.1:0-1649 GCF_012275295.1 Melopsittacus undulatus | reverse complement strand
AAAGGCTAGCAATTTTAAGGCACTAATATGAGAAGAAGGATGGTACCAAAGTGTGAAACCAATCCATGGTCTAACCACATCCCAGCTCTGCCACCTACCTTCTCGTGTGACCCTGTCATAAACCCCTGATCTCAAATACTGTGGATCTTCACATGGGTGAGTGGGTTCAGTTTGGAAAAGGTCATTTGATGCATGCATATCCTCCTTGTTCTCCAAAGGGAATCTCCAGAAGCCAGAAGGATTCTCCCGGTAACCTGAAGGATAAATAAAGCAAAAAATTACTAAAACAGCTATCATAAAAAATCAGGAAAAACGTCACAGACTAAACCCCATTCTCAGTTACAGCAATATACCTCTCCCTCATACCTCGCTTCAAATCATATAAGTATCAAAGAAACATTTTCTCACCCAGACAGAATACCATTTTCCTTAGAAAGGAACTAAATCCAATGAATTAACATTATCTTTACAACAACAAAGGGAATTAGTATCCCCTTCTTACTTTTCTCAGCAGGGCAAGGTAAGGACTTCACCCCAGACAGACAACTGAAATAGATCCCATAGGTATTCCTATACCATCCTTCAGAGGGACCATATTAAAAATAAACTAATGCTGTAGGCAGCTTTGGAAAATGACTTCAATGGTATTTATTGCTTTGATAGGGTCAGTGCACAGTATGTGCATGTTGCCTTTTAAACATATGTTTCAGGCAAAGAATCAAAGCTAATTTCAGTGTGTGAAAAGCAAGCAGATTTCATTACTGATTGTGAATTTAACTTCAAAATGATAAGGATGCTGGATGTAGGTTCTCAAAACTGAATGCCAAATGGGAATTTATGATGTAGAACTTCAGCTTTATCATCCATGGGCTTTCAATGCAGAAAGAAGAAAGAAATTCTTTGCTAGCTGGAATCTCACAGTTAACCCATAAGCCAGCTGCCATTTTCCCCCTTCCTGTAATTCTCCTGCAGCTATTTGCCTCTCCATAACAGGTTAAAGCAAGAATGGCCATTGGCACTAACCATTTTGGCATCCAAGCAGCAGATATGAAAGAGATCTGAATTTTTTTTTTCCACCACCACAATGCAGCCCGCTTCAACTCCTTGTGGAAGTGTCAGCAGAATTCATAACAAACTCAATACAATCTAAGTCGCAAAGTGTAATAAAAGGCCTGTTATAAAATCTTTTTTTTTTAATGAGGATTCTTCCTATTTATTACATCAGTCTAGCTTCCCAACTTCAGGCAGCCACTGTAATAACCTTTCCTATATGGCTATACAAAAGGAGGTGGACCTGTATAATTATTAAAGGCTGCAGGCATAAGCAGCAACAAGTGATGGCAGAGCTTTGCCCATGTATGCAGGAAATCAGGTTCACCGGATAGGATACCATCAGTCGGTAAAGGCCCAGAAGGTGTAAAAAAGTAGTAGCCTAAAGATAGGTACCCTATTCAGCTTAGATACCTAAAAGTAACAACATTTTTCCAAAGATAAGTGAGTAATGTATTTAACTTCAAAAAGCAAACGTAGATCATTCACAAATGAAGAAAGCACTTAGATATTTCTAGAAGTGCATAAATGTGTATATTGACATGTATAAAAACGCATATACACATTCAAATTAGAAAGCATGTATATATATATGCATA
>NW_022994088.1:0-1670 GCF_012275295.1 Melopsittacus undulatus | reverse complement strand
TGATGTGGACTTAGTTTGTGACTTTTTCTCGCTCATGAGGTCTTAAGTCAGGGTCAGCACGGAGCTTGTGTGAATTTTCATTTCCACATGGATTAAGCATTGTAGGAGAAGCTAGAAATGTCTCTTTTAGTAGGAGGAGAACTCAGATTTTGTATGTAATTCACAGCATTCTACATCTTGATTGTTTTGACAATTGGACCCTTTTCAAAAAAGTTATTTATTCAAAGTAAACTGCTATAAGTGAGATTCTGCATTTCTCTTTCAAGATGAATAATCTCCACATCAAGATCAGGACAAGACATACAGAAATTTTCTGTGACCATATGTAGGCCTTTTCTGTAATCTTTAATCTACTTGTAACTTCAGTGGGTATTATGCTTAAATAGATTTTTCCATCACACAGAGGTGCTTTTTAAGAATGCCAAAAATCTATTTCCTCTGGATAGTAATACTTCTGGCCTAAGTGTCTGGTACTAAGCAGTATATTGATACATAGCTTTAAATACACATGCTAAGTGGTGTCTATTCAAAACTGAAAACAGTTATTTTAGTGTTATATCAGCAATGATGTCTGTTCTTGAAATGTGTTACCTGGAAGGCATTGCACAATACCATAGGAGTTATAGAGAAATGTGTAAAGGGAGGTAAAAGGAGAAAAAAATGTCTGCACAGTGGTGTAACATGGTATAGTATATATATATATATAGTATGGCAAAGTATATACAGTGTTTGAGCTTGCAGTAAAAGATACTTTGATATGGATGGGATATCATCTCAGTTTGTTTTCCTGGCAACAAGTATGACCAGATGATTGTAGGAAGATATATTGACAAAAAAAAAAAAAAATCAGGGCACAATTATAGATCAATAAGGGCTTGTTTGTTTGTTTTTAAAACAGAGGTATTTCATTTACAATCTTAGTTCTAAAAGGAAGAGCTCATGATAAGTTATGTGAAGTTTTTTTCTAATTCTTGTTTTCTGCTTGGTTCACTTTTAGGTCCAGAGCTTTATGGCGAGGGTGGTTATGTAGAAGAAAAATGGAAAACTATTGTCCAAGATTATATTTGCTCTCCCCATGCAGAAAGCATGAGAAAAAGGAATCAGATAGTTTTTAACATGGTGGGAGGCTGAATCTGAATATGTACAATCAACTTTATGTTCTTGTGAACTGTTTTCTGCGGCCCTTAAGAATTGGCTGCAAGTTCAAAGAAGCCACACTATCAGTCATGATGATATGTTAGTAGCATTTTCCTCAACAGTTATGGGGATTTTTGTTTGCTTTCTGGGGTTTGTCTGACCACTTCTTCCCATTCTCCTTCAGTTTACAGTAGTGAGGTCTGCACTTGTTTGGGTTTTTTTTTTTTTGATCTAGTGGAAGCAATGTCACTGAGATAGATAATGTTTTCAGGGTTAAAAGGCAAGGTGCTGTTGTGATTGTGTTTGAAACCAGCTAGGGTCTTGTCTCTTTACATTCTATTTCTTTTCCTCTGCTAGAGTAAAAAAAAAAACAAATGACAAATTGTGCCTCTTGAGACAGTTCTTACAGTTTTTCTGCCACCTTTCCTGTTTCTTTTTTCTCTAAAGAGAGCAAAAATCAGATAGTGGCCTTACACGATCCAGATAAGAGCCTGAGGAGAGTACATCAAATCTTCT
Organism: Melopsittacus undulatus; assembly: GCF_012275295.1. Lineage (NCBI taxonomy): Eukaryota > Metazoa > Chordata > Aves > Psittaciformes > Psittaculidae > Melopsittacus > Melopsittacus undulatus. The sequence goes on along the minus strand of NW_022994088.1, from coordinate 17 downwards.
TATTTTCTGTTGTCTTC
>NW_022994087.1:0-1691 GCF_012275295.1 Melopsittacus undulatus | reverse complement strand
TAAAAAAAGAGTGAATAAGAGACAAACCATGAAAGATAGTTAAGCCAACGCAAAAATACTCTTTATGACTTTTCCAAAACTGTCTATTGTTTAAACATGGTCTTATGCTGTCTTGTCAGACAAAAAAGGTCTCTAGGTTGGGAAAGCAGTACTAGAACTCATTGAGCTTCCATGTGCACATGCTTGATGACCTTCATCCTTTCTGTACTTGGAGAAAACCAAGAACTGAAAACTCAGTTACTTCAGGGATTTGATGACACTGTCTCATTTTGCTCTTCTCTTCTGCCCAAAGCAGGGTACTGCTCTAGTTCATTTTTCTACAGAGCAAAGAACCCAGTATTTTCTCTCTTCTATTCTTCCTTGCATTTAATTTTATTCCTCTTATTGACCTGAAAATGGTGCTAGAAAAGGCTGTTAAAGAGAATGCCAAAATATGTCTCCTTCTAATGATCAAAAGCTACAGCAAAATGTGTTCTTTCTTTTCTCCCCATCTAAAAGGCCTTATTTTAATTCTTGATGGTGTACCTTCGTCTCTTTTGGACAGAGCTCACAGGGAATCACCCCATCCTTCTCCTGGCTTTTGCTGCCAGCAAAAACTACTTCGCCTTTGTGGTGTTGAAAGCCTTTGGCCCTGAGCATTTCCATTCTCAAAGTTAGTGAAACAGAAAGTCTTGGCGAGTATCTGAAAAAGAAATACAGTCACATGGAGCTAGCATGTCCCACCTGTTTAGAGGATGACTATCTAGCTCTGGAAGGAATAATATAAGGCCTGTATTTTTCACACTGTTTTGAAAGCACTTTCTAGTCCTTCATAATGGCATAATTTTGAAGGGACCAGCAGAGGACACCTTTTACTTATCTGCAGATTATCTGTTACTTGTTAGGGTAAGGTTATTACACTCCTTAATAATTAACTTACCAAAACATCTCCGTCCTATCAGACAGCACAAAACCTGTAGGAACATACACTGGAACCTCCTGGGTGTTTGTACAAGAGCCAAAGACACAGATGCTGGGATCCTCATTACACTCTTAATATCTTAAATTTTTAGATAGAGAAAATTTCACTGTAACCATAACTGAATTATGTTGTCAAGAAATATTGTTTATTTGTTTATTTAACTTCAGCAGCTGCCAATAAAGCACCCAATGCCTGAATTCCACTAACTTTCAATTAGAGCACTTCACTGACATGGACTTTTCTCTTCAAATAGCGTTCTCTGTTCTTTGTCATATTTATTACATAAACATTAAAAACATTAAAAAATGTTTTTCAGAATGAAACACAGGAGAAGGTACATTTATGATAAGAAATTTTTTAATGATTTTAAGGGATTTTTAATAATTATTAAAATTTAACAAAATAAAAGAGTAACTTAATATAAACACCTAGTGTCTGTAAAATTATGCAGGTCAAACAGGATCAGGCTGCATATCCTGCATCTATAAGCACAACAGACAGAGTAAGAAAAGTAATACATAAGTATGTCTTTTATTTTTAGTTATGTATTATTGAGAACTATATTTAATCTATTCTATTCTGCAAATACTTACAGAAGTATATAAGCCCTCCTTCAAAAGTAATTTTAAAAACATAATTAAAATTTAATAAATTCTGAAGTGTAATTTAAAATCTTCAAAGCTATTCCTGCAATACAGCCTCTCTGAGTCTTTCAGTAAGAGATACTAAA
>NW_022994086.1:0-1697 GCF_012275295.1 Melopsittacus undulatus | reverse complement strand
TTTAGAGATGGTCTGATCAGACTTTTCATGATAAATTAGCACAAGGGATTTTTTCCTCAGATAAAAGTGTTCTCATTAATTTTCTCTCTAAAATGCACACATTTTAGCTTATCAAAAAAGTAACTTCTATCTGCTCATTGCTCATACACTGAAAGAGACCGGCTGATGAAACCCACAGTAAAGACCAACCAAGCCTGCAGAGCTTCAGAGCTAGAACCCAGATTTAAATCTGAATTTTTTCAGCTGTTTCTTCTTTCATCTATACAGCACACTGAGACAATTTAACACATTATAATTTTGCAGATGAGGCCCATCATATTAAAATAAATAAATAAATAATAAATGCTTTAGCCTCTTTGGCTTAAAAAAGCTCTTCATTCATGTTAGGAATTTCTAAACCACAACCGCTTCATCTACACTGCTCCTAAAATGAATTTTCTCTACTAGCTCTTGATAGCATTATTTTCTGTCAGAACTCAGTTTGCACATGCAAAAGTAACTAGTTTTGCAAGATCATTGTGTCTCAAAACTTCCCACATTTCAGCATTAGATTTGTTTGTTTGTTTGAAAATACTAAAAGACTGCATCACCATTAATAAAGTGTTTCATATGCCTGCTACAGGCTTTCCAAACCCGTGAAGGACTCATCAAGAATCCTAGAACATCAGAATCACTCAGCCTCAATTCATGAATCTCTCATCATGAAAATGCACAGGAGATTCTCCGATAGCATTAAGGCTCCTATTGGCATATATAAACAGAAATGACAGAGGGTCTCTCCCTTTTACATCAAATACCATTTCAAGAAGGAGAGAAAAAAAAATGAAGGAAACAGTAAAAAAATTATGCTTACTAGTGAAGAACATGTCCACTGTTTCCAACACTAAAGTAAACATTAAACATTTTTCTTCTAGCCAAAAAAGTGTGTTTAACCCCTGCCAAAGTCAGCTTAGGAATCTGTACTGAGGCACTCCACTTGGAACTCATAGTAGAGAGACACATGTTTTTCACAAATACAAACTGTTCCCAATCAGGTCCTGTCTCACAATCAATCCTGTCCAGCTGCCGGCCCCAATCTCACAGTTTAATTAGTAATTTGTCAAAAACATCTGTAAAGGTAAAAGGTGAATATTTTCTCTTAGTTCTAAGGACAGGTATTTTCTTCCCTCTCCCTTCCTCTGTTTTTCCATTGCTACATCTGTAGCTAAATCATCAAAAACACACTAATGTAAATATAATATCAAATATTGGCAAACTTGTAGTACCATGACCCATAACCCATATATGCAGTAGTGCCTTCTAAATATTACTTAACATTAAATCCTTAAAAAAAGCAATCCATTAAGAACTTCACAAGAAAGTGGCACAAGGCTAATTTAAAGCCTGACTGATGTCACTGAGACATATTACAAAAATAAAGGTTTAAAAATATGTCATAAGAATCTCATGCTTGATAAAAAATTTAGTACTCTGTGACATGTACTACTTCCAGATAAAATATGTTATCCCCCATATTTTATACTGATATCTGTATTCTGATTTTACTGAACTAACAGGAATAAGAACTCCATATATTCCATTTCAGTAAAGCATTTTGGAAGCTCATACTATTAAGTAATAAACTTACTAAGCAAGAACACACTGATTCTATAACACCTTATAGTCAAATTTCTCTTTTCAGTTGCATATGCTTTACT
>NW_022994085.1:0-1737 GCF_012275295.1 Melopsittacus undulatus | reverse complement strand
AAGAGCTCAGGAGACTTCTTCAGCTTGAGAGATCCCAGGACAGGAGAATGGAAAATGGTAATTATTGCATATGATAGAGAGAAAAGTTCAGGATTGAAATAGCAGGGGATTCCAGTTCAGGATTAAAGACACATTGCCAAAGCTGTATAGAGGTGGCATAATACAATGTTTTCTCCAACTGTGCCCAGCTATAGCCACTCTAGGTTGTGATCCTCTGATCCTGTAAGTTGGACAAGGGCAAAACCATCAAGACCATGGTAAATTAAACAAATTAGGTGAGCTCAGTTTTCAACACTTATTTGCATATGCATTGCTCACCAGGGAACCCTTCATCGGCAAAGGCAACTATCTGATTTGCACACTCAGATTTTGCCTTCATATTTTGCATTGGCTCATCACATGCAAATGTATGCATTCAGTTGCATGAACCAAGGTTTGAAAATCATTCCTCTGGTTTCAAGGAAGAAAAAGACAGAATAATAATCACTGCCTCTCCCTCCCCCCTGCCCAGCCTATTGTCAACAAATTTCAATTCATCACTGTTGATTTTGCTGAAACCTACTTTGGAACGTTACAGCTCGGATTGATGTTATCCAATGCCATTTTTATCAGGGTTTCACTGCGCAATACTGAGTATTCAGGGGAGTCACTGCAGCCTGCTGGTGCCCATGATTGCCTCTGACATGTACAGCTGAAAGGACTCTTATTCCAAGAATGGTCTTTTTTTTTTAGGCTGTATTGAGTTGGGACTGATTTTGATAGCCAGTTTCAGTCAAGAATCATAAAGTTATTGCACATTTAAGACCGTCAGTATGAGAATCATTCTCTATCTCTCTCTCCCTCCCCCTCTCACTGTTCCTCCCCCTCCCTTTCTCACTCTCATCATTTCACAGGACTGCAAGGTTACAGAAAGGTCTAATCAATTGTCAAACTCTCCTTTATCTCTGAGAAGGTGGTAAAAAAATCTAACTGCCCTGCTGTAGGGGGTTCTTCTGACTACACAGCACCCTTTTTCACATACAATGCTACCATGATTAATGTCCTCCCACCTCAGACCTTGTTAAAACCTGTTCTTTAAAGCAGGCTGGTGCACCACAGTGAGAGCAAGAGCAAGGTTGCATAAATCAACGTGTTCTCACAGCCCCCAGGATATCCATTATAGATGCCAGCTGGATGACTGGAAGATAGAGAAAAATGAATATTGTATCCTGTGGCCTTTTGCCTCTAATGACCACTTTTCAACATTTTTGAAGGCATGATTAAATTTTGATAACTGGGAAGTCACTCTGAGCAGGCTGAAATAGAGATAAATTGACTGAGGGTCTGACATCCCAGTGGAGAGCAGGCAACTAATTAGTGTGTGAATCGCACTCTGAAAGAGATGTAAAAGGGAGGCTGGTTTAATCACAGGAGCTGCTGAGGTACAGGAATAGTCAGGGATAATAGCGGCCTAGGTAGAAATCACAGGCTCAACCAGCAGCTCTTTCTGTCTGCTTGATTGGCAGCCGCTGACCTAGTGTCCAAAACCTTTGAACTCTGACAACAGTAATAGCCTTGTCAAAGCAATTTGCTTGCAGTTTTCTATGACCAGTTTATTTCAGCCGTGGAACTGGGACATCCAATTTGAAAGGGCACTTTGCTCCTCTGCTGCAGTGGAAGCTGAGCGGAACAGCCTCATTATTTCTGATGACTTTACTTTTGAACCCTTTAACTTCCCTCCCCATTCCTCTCTTCCCC
>NW_022994084.1:0-1743 GCF_012275295.1 Melopsittacus undulatus | reverse complement strand
ATGATGTATCATCCTGTATGAGTCAGAAGTGCAAGCCATAACAAAAAAAAAATCACAGAAATAGGACAGAAGCATCATTAAGGTAATATATATATAGGAGTACCATAGAAGAGGAACTGCTGCATCATTTTAGCTACTTCCCATGACAGCAGAATGTAATTTCCCCACCAACACTGTGTACTATTCACAGTATTAATCTAATCTTCCCTTAAAATTGTTCAAAAAAATGGATGTTCTCTGATTTTAAAATAGTTCTGGGAATAGTAACTGAAAGCAATCAGCTACTAGGTCTTCACTGTTAACCTAGAAAAGCCCTTACAAGGCTATCGTCGTGTGCAATTCCTCACGTAAATACAGAATCTGATAAGTTACATACCAAATAGTATTTTCACCATCTCTGTTTCAAAGCCTAAGCTGCAAAGTGTGTTAAAAAAATAAAAATAAAAAAAATCAGTCTCAGAGCCCAGACCACTGTCTGCAAATGGAACACTCAACTAGAAAAAAAAAAAAAAAACAAACTGGCAAACAGATTAAGCAGTATGGACTATGGGATTGTAACAGAGAATAATCAGAGGGGAAGCCTGGATTAAGGGGTTGGTTGTGTGCAGTGATATCCAGCAGTGATAGAGACTGTTGAACAGGGAGAGACAGGCTGAGAGATCTAAGTATTAAAAATAAATCAAATGCCTTCTATTTTCTATTTTTTCACACTCACACATGGTGCATATAAGTGTTATCCAAAAGTATTTTCTTATACTTGTGTTGTAGCTTCACTGTTGCAGAAAAGTAAGACATGAGTAATCAGATGGCAGAAATTACTGTTATTACACACACTGCTGTCACAGCTCTCCATAATTATACAGGTTGACAACGCATCTTGATAATGATAGGAAAAAAATCAGTTTCTGTAGATATTTTGTCAGCCTTCCTACACAGAAGCATGGCAAAATAAAATTACTGCAACTAAAAATTGGCAAAGCAATTATCTCTTTCAGGTTTTTTTTGTCCTGTCAGAAAGTTACTACTGTAAGACACTCAAAGACAAAAAAAAGTCCTCTGCATATGTGACTTTATCTTGCAGTATGCGGCCACAATCTGGCTACACACAAATGCCTTCTATTGTTGAAAACACCTGAAAAAAATCAGGGAAAAAATTAGTTGCAAGGGTAGCAGATTGGAAGAAGGAAAGGTGATTATATGCAAAACACTGAAAAAGTCCTGCCCTGTACTGAAACAAAAAATTTGAAACTCTTGAGATACAAACCTGTAGTCTGAAACCACTCAAAAGTCAACCTGAAGCCTGGAACTGTTTAAAGCCAGACTGGACGGGATTTAAGCAACCAGGTGTCCCTGCCCGCAGCAGGAGTTGGAACTAGACAATTTTTAAGGTCCGTTCCACCCAAACCAGCCTGTGATTCTATGATTTTATGCTGCCCATGTCCCAGCTATGCAAGATAAACATCAGAGGAGGACAGAAAAGACTGATTACTGGTTTAACTTTTGTATGTACAGAATTGCAATGTTCTGGTAAAGAATTTTTGGTTTGCAAATTTCTCCAGAGCTTTTAATCAAGAGTCACAACCCGATGCCGACACTACCACTGGATTGGTTATACCTCTGGGATCTGGTCCCATGTTATCACCTGGGACAGAAGCAACAGTGTGCACTCACTTCGAACTTACAAGGCTCCTCTCCCTCTTCCCTTTGTCCTCCAAGGTCACATACATAAAACTGAAGCAGTCA
>NW_022994083.1:0-1765 GCF_012275295.1 Melopsittacus undulatus | reverse complement strand
AGGCCCTTCCAGGTCAGATAGGCCTTTCCTCTCACGTTCCATGTGAAAGGATCTATGTTAATGAGAAAGAGAATTAGGAAAGGTGTGTGGCTAGTACAGCACAGGAAAAAGCGCAAAGTATTTTGGGAGCACTTACTTTGCTCAGTGCACATCCCAGATGTTAAGTGCAAGGAAGCCAACAGTTGAATTCACAGACAGTATCTATATATGGCACAGAAAAGACGTGTGGCATTTGCTGTATTCAGTATCTCTTATACTGATATACTATTATAATATAGAGCATCTCATATTACATCACTGCTTAGGGGGATATTCTACTCATGATCCTTGGCACCAGGAATCTGAGCACAGTTCTTGGGTGGGTTTTTTTTAAACACTGTTTCTTTTACCGTTCCAGAAGGATACACAGTGCCTCCAAATCTCTGTACATTAGATAGATATGGTGCTTTGTGAGAGATGGGAAAGCTGGCTGTTGGACAGACTCCCATTCCATTAAAATGTGTGAATTAGAAAGGCAAGAAAGTGTAGCAAGCTTTGAACTAAAGAGGGTGTTTCGTGCATCCACTGAACTGCATTTTTGCTTTCATTCATGAAGAAACTGAAGAACTCAGTAATGTGCCCAGTGCAAATGGACACACAGGTTGCTTTCTTAAGAAGGGCATTATTCAAAATTAAGCCCTAATTTAATGGTTGTTAGAAAGTTATTTTTTACCTCTAATACAAAAGCAGTTTTATTATGTGTATGTTTTGTATTTTTGAGTACACTGCTATTACTTACATTCTTATTTGGCTTACTCTGGAACTATTATATCGAACTGATTCAGTTATTGTGCTTAAACGTGTTTTTAAGATATGCTCTTGTACTATTTGTTACATTGCTGTAGAGAGACTATGAAATGGATTTTTGGATGGCACTTCTCCACTGTATTAAAACTAATTTAGCATTAGTTGTAACCTTATTTTCCCTTATTTATCTCCCCCTCTATGTTTTTTTGTCTGTGTAGTAGCATGGTTAAATCTGACCAGAAGCTCCTTGAAGAACAGTCTGGTCACTTTGCAGTACCACAGAGTAATGCACACACTTAAGAGCAGAATTTAAATGAACTTTATTAAATAAAGACTCTAGAAGATTTTGCTGTAAGTAGCTGTATGAATTATAACATGGATTACATTGCACATTTGAAAATTGTGTTAATTGGAAATGGTAGCCTTGGAATTACTTTCCTAGCACTCAGAAATGTGCATAAAACTAGAACAGTATATGTATGAAAGGCTGTTGGTGGTTCATTGTTTTTTCAGGAGATATCTGTTTGAGCAAAGATTCAGTTTCCTTCACTACAGTAAATGGGAAAAGATTTTAAAACATGGTTTTAGTTCAGCATGATCAATGTGGAACTTCCTATGTTTCAGATGCCACATTGAGACTCATGAGAGCAGAACATGGTTTTTGTTCTGTTTTCAGTCTTTGCACAAGAAGGTATACTGAGGTTTCTTTAAAACTTCCAAAAAACTCTAGGATAAATAATAAAAATGTCAGTACACCTTGGACATGCATTATTTTTAGTACCAGGTGGATTTTTTTGTTTGGATGTTGAGCCAGGCTTTAGACTAGTATAGCTGAGCCCTGACTACAGTGGAGTTATGTACTCAATGGTGCACTGCTTCAGTTTTAGAATCACCTTTTGGGACACTAATTAAAACAATTGCTGACATGCTGCTTACTCTTTTGCTTTCATTATACTTGGTCATGGACTACTCTATATTT
>NW_022994082.1:0-1792 GCF_012275295.1 Melopsittacus undulatus | reverse complement strand
TTATTAGAGCACTTTGATTTAATTCAAACAACTAGGTTAGACTCTTATGGAAACTCTACACATTCCTAATGCCACCATCCGCTATTCGACTGTCTCTCAGAAGCATGTCAACCTCATCCTAGGGCTTGCATTAAGTTTTTTTTTTCTAGACATACAGCATTTTATCATGCAAATAACATATGTAGACAATCCACAGTGCCCAGACATTTCTAGTACTGATGGATTACATCAGCCTAACCCACAAATTTTTCAAATAATATTGTTAATGCTGCCAGTGGGGAAAAGTGTCAGATATTTTACTAAAACAGATTCATTGTTTTTGTGGGTTATTAATACATGCATTTATCCAAGGGAATTCAGTGATCCCTTTTAATGAACTCATCTTTTATTTTTCTTTACAGAGTATTTTGAATGAACTCTTGTCCTCCATACACAGCTGAACATAATCCAAGAGTAATTTGACATGCTGTTTTTTGGGACGGCTGCAAAGTGTTTAGCTGCAAAGCAAGTTTAGCTGAAAACTTTGAGCTCCTTTTTCCTGTTTTTTTTCTTGCTTTATATGCAAAAAATATCATAGTTGTTTTGTATTGTGTTTGTGACAACCTACATGATAAACCCAAGGTAATGGAAATCATAGAGTCAGTTTTCTAGAAGTAAAAATTTGTGGATTTTTTCACTTTCAGGTTTTAGAACCTGCAGGTCAAAGAGTAATGTTCTGCGCCAGTGGTCGTAGTTTTAAACCAATCCCCACTCCCGGAGAGTTAGGAAGAAGAATCCAAAGAATGTAGCCCCCAGGATTGAGATAAGACGGTTTTAATTGCTAAGGCATAAACACCAACCCTATTGCCATTTACTACTACAAATAAGAACTGATACATCAAACAGCAAGTAAAGAATACAACACCCCACCAGCCACCGACCCATAACTCACTCCACCCTGCCTGGCCGAGCACCGCGTGCTCCCCCTCCATTTTCCTCCAGCTTTCTCTTTCCCAGTATGCACCCTGGGCATCCCGTGCTATGGTATGGAATACCTCATTGCTAAGCCTGGGTTCAGGTGCCCTGTCCTCTTCCCTTCCTCCCAGCCTCCCCTCCTCCACCTGGCTGGAAAAAACCTTAACCAAAAAACACCCTCAAAACATGCTCAAACCATGACACCAGAAAAAACAGGAAGGAATATTAATCAAACGTGAAAAGGTTGCTGAAAAAGACAGCCTCAGAAAATTTTTTTAAAGATCATTTGTCAAGCCACCATTCGTTCTCTAGTTTTCATGCCAAATTTTTTGAAGAAATGGATAGTAAATTTCGTTCCAAAGTACATCATGTTCATGTGTACTCCAGAGCTGCTTAACGGTTAATGACTTAATATATGCATTATATAGATATCATCAGTAATTTCAGGTTATTGTTTTCTGATTGTTTGCTGTCATGCATACCAGGGGCTTACTTCTATCCTGGCTGAGGAGGAGGATGATTCTTAGAGAGGGTTTTTTCTGATCCACCATTATTTAATCACTAGTTTGGAAATTAATTGAACCTCCAAGTGTCTGGAGCAATTTGAGGCCTCAGAGTCTAAACAACTGCTTTGCCTGTGCACCAGTTCCTATGGTGTGACATCAGGACTCCATGTTGGCATAAGCCACCCCCAGTGCACACTCTTGGGCATTGCTTCTCGACAATAGCCAGAGAGTTTTTCAAGCTACAGAATGAGTTGTGAAATTACCATTTGCTAGAAGAAGAATTGGTCTCGCATTCCCAATGGAGACAACAATTGAGCAGACATGGGTGGTAA
>NW_022994081.1:0-1796 GCF_012275295.1 Melopsittacus undulatus | reverse complement strand
CTTTCTACTGCCTTTAGTTTTTTGTCCCATTTTAGGCCTATTGCTTTATCAGATAAGCTGACCTATTCTGTTGCTGCACCTGTGGACAGCAAAATGAAAAGCTGTTTGCATAAAGTTAAATAAACAAGGAAAACATGCCATCTCCTTGAAGCATGGGGGTAGCCTAAACTGTCAACAAAACTAATAGAAATTTTGCCCATGTAAAGATTTCTGCATCATTCTCCACAACTGCTTCATTTCTCTGAACACGTTTCAGAGTTATACAGTTATCTGACTGGAATTCTGCTTGGCCTGACAGACTGAAACATTTTGTTTAATCTTTGTGACAAGAAAAATGATCCATAGAGGGGAAGAGCATTTCTTTTCTGCTGTCTATCAACTGGAGTTTTATTAAGAAATGTTTCTTAATCTGACCCTTCTGTAAAAAGTTATCTGGATGAAAAATTCCAATTTGTGTGGCAACATTTCTCATACAAAACTTGAAAAACAACTCTGGGTGCCTTCAGTACAGTGAATTTAAAAATTATCTTGATATAGTGTACATTTGTCAAAGAAGGAAAAGACATTAAGATTTATCACAGGTCGCCTACCTCCATCCCAACAGTTTCAGGGCTTTTGGCTGTACAAAAAAGTTAGGAAAAATGTTATTTCTCCCAAGAAGGGTGATGAAAAATTACAAGTATGTGTGTATACATACATACATACATGCATGTGTAAAGTGATGTATAACATATAATACAGGAGTATATAACTAGGTAATGTATAATATAGGTCATACATATGCAATGTAATGTAATATACATATATACATAAATCAAATAATTATATATATATTTAATTCAACCTTGAGGTTTGATCCTATTCCACCAAAACACGCAATAGAAGACATAACCTTAGTTCAGGTACAATGTGGAAAAGAGGTAGGAATTACTGCTAATGCATGAAGGATTCTCTGGACTATATCATTGTTTTTAACCATTCCCATGGCACACTTTTATTGACTGCTGTGGAGCTCCTCCATATGCTGGTTAGAGATCTGTTGAAACTGTTACTCAAACACTTTTCTTGATGGAGTGATTAAGGGGAGGATGTCTCTTCCAGCAGCTACACTTACTACTTGTCCTCTCAAAAGTGAGGAATGTGTAGGGAAACAAACAAACCATTCAGGTGTTTTGTACTAATTGGTTTCACAGAGCTGTTGCTCTTTGCAGCCATTTAGAACACATTCAATGGTGTGCATTGCTAAAATCTGAACGAGACAGGAAATTAAATCTGAGTTAAAAGTAGGCAAAGAAAGAAGTACAAATCTTACTGGGAGCCCACAAGCAGATTTTCATTCATGCTGGATTGGGTCCATGGTATTACGGATGACAATAATATATTTCCTGTTCTTATAATGGTAGCAAACTTACTGGGATTCACAGTATGTAATTATCAAACATGGAAACACAAAAATACCAGAGGGTTTTTTTTTTTGCCTGGAGCCCAGTGACTCTGCTGGAGCCACATCCAGCCAATAAAGCCAATTCTGATTTACGTGTTTCTTTGCCCTGATACCTTCAGGTCACAGTCAAGAAGATGAGCCATGAGAAAGGAAATGCATCTATCAAAACACAAGTTTTTCAAGTTTAACTTAGTGCCTTATGGTGTAATTGTACACATCAAAAGACTTGCCTTTCAAAAGTTGCGGTTTATGTAATTACAAGTTTAGAGCCTGATGAGGACTGTTCCTATGTCCTAATCACATCAGGGCAGCGGCACCTAATAATTTTTTCACTAAATTTATAAGAAAATTT
>NW_022994080.1:0-1812 GCF_012275295.1 Melopsittacus undulatus | reverse complement strand
GGCTACATGCCAACTAAATTGCTTTGCTGTGTATTTTTAGGCATTTGTAAGGTGTTCCCCTTATGTGTTCATGTAAACAGTGGTACACTTTTGTAACCCCATTAAAGATACTGCAAAGCACAGTTACAAATACTTAATACATTTTCACAATCAGCATTTAATATATCACAACATTTGAATGGGTGATTAGTTCTGACAGATTTCCTACTCCAGTAACATCAGACCTTGTCTTACTTAATAGACATTAATTATGCTAGGATGGTGGTCCCTCTGCATTGTTGTAAATGACAAGCAGTAAGAACAACTGGATTTTACTATTAAAAAGGAAATAGTTGCATTAATATTTTCTGAATAGCTGTTTACAATCAGAACAGATTTGACTGGAAAATTATAATCTGAAGAGGCCCATGGATTATCATTATATTATTTCTTAATTTAGATGAAACAGGAGCACACCAAATGAACAGTATCCCTTTTTATTCCTGCAGGGTGGTTTTTTCAGAAGAAATGTGGGCTTTGTATCTGCTAAACTGTGGAGAAAAAAGTCGCAACTATTTGGAGCGGTTTCTTCTAAAGGGGTGTTACAGGGGGAGTTTAGTTGTGTGGTCATGTCAGCGGAGCATGGCTGGGGAAGAAGCAGCTGAGCGCTAGTGTGGTTCAGTTTGACCAATTTTAAATCTTACAGGTTGACTTAAATTTTCCAATTTACTTTGTAACCACAGTAGCCTGGAAAAGATAATCCAGAGTAATTGAAGAGTAATTGAAGGTTGCATTCCACAACACAGAAGGCTGATGATATGTTTTCCTTCCTGCTTGGTCCCAGATTTTTATGGGGAATCTTTCTCTTCCTAAAAGATCGATGAGCTGAAGGCAAACACGGGGCTATGTTTGGTTTCCACTGATGTAGGTCAAGTAGGCCCGAGTAAATGAGTGAATGGCTTAGTATTACCGAGTTGCTGTGCGTTGCTGTGCTACTGCAGCTGTATCTGCGGAAGACACTAAAGCATTACAGTTGTATCTCAGAGGCCTGATGATACCAGTCTTAACAAGTGATAGTATTTCACACCATAGGTGTGAAACCTAATTTGCTAGGTTTAACAGATTACATTCACTGACTACATGATTACTCTCTTTCTGAGCAAGGAAAATTTTCTTTACTCATGAACAATAGCTCCAAAAGAACTATTGCCCCAAACTGAGCATGGGACCTATTACTGCACAGTGCTTCATCATTCATTTGGATCTGGCTCCCGCACACATGTTAATCAAGGTTGTTTTTCTACAGTCTTGGAGTATACCACACAAAGGACTTGTGCATTGTTTTGTTTTCTAAGACTTTTGTGTTGTGTATCTTCATTGACTGTTACAGAGAAACGTTCTTGGCATAGTATCTATTGATAATAAAGTCTCCATCAGGCTATTATTTCTTTAAGACATAAATTTTGCTTTTGTGACTTGCCTTGTAGTCATGGAACATTCTCAGTGATATTTTTCAGTGCTGATTTTTTAAATTCTTGTGTATAATTGATGTAAACCCAAGGGAAAAATGTTAGATGGCAAAACATGTCAGAATGTAAGAGATGCGATACTGACATTTTAGGGCATTTACGATTTCAGTCCTGCAGGCTTTCCCCAGTTTTTCCTAAGTCTAGTAATAAATGGAGAGTACTTGGAGATAGGTGTGACCAAAGGTCCTTCTAAACCAGTGTTCTGCCTTGGCTAAGGGAGGGTTGTTAAGCAGTAGAATATACAGGTCTGCTGATAAGGTGTCAAAAGCTTAGATCAAAATGTGTATCTGAACTACTGTGTTAA
>NW_022994079.1:0-1818 GCF_012275295.1 Melopsittacus undulatus | reverse complement strand
AGATAGGTTGTTTTTTCGTAATGCTGTCTTTTGGAATGCAAATAACAAACGACAGGCTAATGAAAAAAGCGTCCCTTGATCTTAATTCTTATTGCACAGGCTAAGTCACTTATATGAAGGTGGAGCGTGAGCTTATTTAAATTGAATCTGCCAGTGTGTTTTCCCAAAGCTAATGAGAAAAGCAGCTCTCTGGGAAAATGAAAAAAGAAGAATTAGACTCGACACACATTCAACTACTCTAATACTGTATTTTCGAGCCATGTAGCCAGTGCCAGTTCAAATGACAAAACTAAAATTACTGTTGTCATTTTATTAAGGGTATCCGCTGGCGTAAGGAGCTAACTCAAATGTGCAAACTGTAGAAAAGCCATGCACAGTATTTTTAACTTCCAAAAGAGGAGAAAGGAAGCAGTGGCAATACTTCATTTTACTTTGCACTGTGACTACAGGTCTTGCCAAAGGTCACACTTTAGTAAATGTGCACCCAGCACTGTTGCAGAATTATAAACGGTCTGGAATAGAGGCCACTGCTCATTGAATTTCTATTTCACTAGAAGAATATACTATAACTGAAAAAGACAGATTCTTTATTATTTGCACAAAAATAATATTTTTTCAGGCATAAATAACCATTGATTCAAACTCAGTAAAAGTATTTTAAACAATGAAAATACCTGAGTTTGTACGAACAAACCAACACAAAAAGTTTGTAATGGTTACTGATGTAATTATTTTACATAACATTAGATTTCTTTGCACATTCCTCTTTCGCCACTTACCTGGAGGCTACAGGCTAAAGAACTAGGTTCCCAGATTTCTATCTTTCTGCTCACCTTCAGACCAGGCATGCACTGTGCAGAATGTTGATGTCCCAAAGATGGCAAGTTAAAAATCTGGAATTTCTTAAAGTACAAGCAATGTGTTAAACCTAACTATTCCCAACTATCTCCTCTAAGTCACCTGGAGCAAGGCAGCAGGCAAGGCAGTAAAACAAACCAGTTCAAAGGCTGCCACCACTTCCATCACTATTATCATAACAGGTATTTATTTAGACTCCATTGTTTGTGACTATTAATTAAACAGAACTAGATCTATTAATGTGAAACTTCAGAGACGCTCTGAGCCAGTTTAAATGTCCTCTGCATTTCATGTACTGATAGTTTACACAGGTATAATTCTTGCAGAAATATATGGCCAAACACAACTCCCATTCACTCCAAGCGTTTGTTGTGGTTCCCTCCTTCCTGACATACAGAGTTTAATAGCCGCCAGAATTCACAGACATCCATAGGAATGCCTTAAACATCTATGTGACATTATGTGGTGTGCACTTTCTTGTGCCAAAATATTGCCCATAAATTATTGAAAAGCTTAAAGATATTCTGATCATCAAATCAAGATGTCACAACCCAAGAAAACAAGAGCAGCATTTGTTTACAGCATAAACCTAACACACACAAGTTCCTAAATGGCCAAGAGTCTTCCTGTAAATTACATTTGTAAAACATTGTCCATAGCTCTATACATAAATGTACCTGTAAGGTTGATCTGTTCTGAAAGCAAGGAAGTACCTTCTGACTTCACTTTACAAGATGCGGAAAAGTCTTTGAGAAGCAGTGTACAGGAACCTCAACACAAGTTTTGCCAAGAGGTCTACAAAAGATCCAAGCAGTCACAGTCAACAATGATCTGTTCTCTTATTCTCTACTTGCATTCAGTATGTTCTTTGGCCATAAAGTTTTTTTAGATTCATACTTCCGTCTTTACCCTACAGTTTCAATATAAAACTAATTTTAAGATAGTAACAATTTTAAAAAA
>NW_022994078.1:0-1927 GCF_012275295.1 Melopsittacus undulatus | reverse complement strand
ATCACATAATTTTTCTTTTAAAGTGTGTGCGTAAATAGAGGCAAGCTGGAAATGAGTGTTTCTAGAAGGCTGCCTGACAATCAAGGTAATGTCATATTTTCCAGCAAGATACCAGATCGATGTTGTGTTTGATTTCCAAAGCAGTTTCGGCATGAAGAACAGTGTTCACTTTGTTTATTGGAGGATTACTGAAAATCCTATAATCATCACTAGTCTGTCAGAAACAAGTTTTGGTTGATTTAGTGCCTCATTTGGAATGGAAATGTACATATTTTATCTAAAAGTTCAGTGTTCTGTTTCAAGTCCTGCATTCTAGCTTTGCGTAAAATACAAGTAGCCGTAGTATACATTTTTGTTAAAAATGACAAACTGTATTAATGAAAGAAGATGCTTGAGGGGACATGTTGCTATGAGTTTAAAAGTATTGCTTACTTATTATAAAGCTCTTTTTCAAAAGGAAAAATGGTTTGTACTGTATAGCTATTATAATGAATTATGATGGTCTGTAGTACTTTTTCACACATAAACTAGCATGTGTAACATTAGAGATCTGGACTGGTCGATTTAAGAGCCAAATGTCTGTATTTAATACCAGGTTCTTGGTCCTGTCACATCTCTGCATCTACTTGATACTTCAGCATGTTGAAGTATAGATTGCAAGAATCAAAGACATTTAAAAATTTCTGCTTCCTTAGAATACTTTTGTCTCTCTTTGCTCTCTGCTTGTACTTTGCTTGCATGATATAAGCAAGACAATAAACAGTCATGGCTATCTGTATAGCTGTTTATCTAAAGTTGTGTTTTCATTTCCATAACAGCAGAAGCTTTATTATTCTGATGTGGAAACAACTGGGTTGTGTAGATCTTGTGAACCTGTAGATTACACGCTGCTTTAAGCTGAGGCAGATACCTATACAAGTATTTTGATTAGAGCATTATTTGTTGTATGTCCAAATCTGCATTTTTTTACTGACAAAAGCTAACAGATCCAATATAAACCATGTAGCACTTACCCTTTTCTGTGGTTTGTTGTGTCACTGTCAGTCTGGTCTCAGAAACTGACTGGCGAAACTTTGTGTTGGTTTATGTATCCATGTGCTACCAGGAGGCTGAATGACTTTACAGAATTAAATAAGCAAGCTGTTCTTTCAAAAACAGTAGTTAATGAAATGACTCAGCCTGGTGCTTCACAGTACTTTACAGCTGCAACAAATGACTTGCAGATAATAGTTTTCCCAGATATAGAAATTAAAAAGCTCCAGGAAGAGGATTAGCCATCTGACATTTAATTATTCTTGTAGTTAAAAAGTGCTTTACCCAAACATCTTTCATTCTTGCCTGTAAATTAAGCTGTTAGGTATTCTTCTAAAAAAATAAAATTAATACTAGTACTCATGCAGATTCAATCTTTTAGCTGGGATTAAAAATAAAGAAATGGACCACTTCAGATTAGGGACCACCCTGGAGCACAGTAGTTGTGTACTTGTAGTATCTTTATCCCTCAAGGGGTTTCTAATGGGACCACCAAATTATATTTCAAATGCCATAGATTATTTTCCTTTTAAACGCTTTCTTTCATAGGTCTTCTGAAGAACTTTTCAAGACTTTGTTACTTTTGCCTTCCCTTCTCTGATCTGTGAGAGTGAGCTTAGAATAGCAGAGGCTACTGAGGCCAAAACTGGTTGTTTAGGTGATATGGTTAAAAGAGTTTATGGTTATTCTGTACATGTGGGTAAGGTGTTTTGCTGAGAAGTTCATTTACCAGCTGACTCCTGTATTTCCCCTCTGAGACATCTTTTCTTTCCACACATATACCATACATTGAAGCTTTTCTCCTACAGTCTACAGCCTACAGTCTACAGCAGTGCCTCCAATATCCAAGCTCTCTATCCCTTCTTAAGGAATCCTCCAGGCTTCCTTAGGTTCC
>NW_022994077.1:0-1939 GCF_012275295.1 Melopsittacus undulatus | reverse complement strand
TTGTTCTTTCAAATAGTCACATTCTCCTTTGTATTAACTTTATGGTCCCTCCTTAGTTTTACTTAAATATGAAAGCACCAAACTCTTCCTGAGCCTTTCATTTATATTAGATGATCTTAGGACATATGAGTGCTGGAGCAGATTGCCCAGTGATGTCCTGCAGCAGATGGGAAAAATTTGAGATAAGATTGATTAAAGCCCTGAGCAGCTCTGCTGTGATCTCATAGCTGACCTTGCTTTGAGCAGGATGATACTCCAGTAGTTTTTCCTCCTGAGATCTCTTGCAGCCACAGTTATTCTAGGTTTATATGAGTCTATGAGCTTTATTTATTTATATGTTTGGTTTTTTGTTTGCATGTGTGTTTTAAGGTTTTTTGGAGGCCAGATTAGATCACACTTGACACTGCAAAATATTTATTTACCAAGATGTGGTCAAACCTTGGAACAGGTTTCCTAGAGAGGCCAGTTGACCCCCAAGCCTGTCAGTGTTTCAGAGGCATTTGGGACATGACCTAACAGCATGTTCTAACTTTTTGTCAGCCTTGAACTGATCAGGCAGTTGGACTAGTTGTCCATAACTAATTGCTATAGGCCCTTCAACTGAAATACTCTATTATATGTGCAAAAAGAAATTAGCATTAAACATTTCATGAATGAAAGAAATCATTCATTAAACTAGCTATAGTGTAACAAGGACGGTTGTAGCTTCTGAAGTGTATTTATTTGGGCTAATTTCTAATATAACTGCCCTCTACTAACTTGAACATCTTCTCTTGGCAAGTTGTATGAGTTGTAAAAAAAAAAACCAAACCAAAACAAAAACAAACAAACCCATAATAGGGGTTTGTATGAGTTTGTAAAAGTAAATTTCCTAAATACATACACAGTAAGACTCCTTATACAGCTGTAGCTTAGAGTTATGACATTCATAACTAAAACTAAAGTTGTAAAATTCAAAAAGTTAGTATTTTTGCTCTTCTGACAAAAAAAAAATACAGATCTTCATTGGAAAACAGAAAAGTTTATGGAATTCCAGTATTTACTAAAACTTGGAAACTTTTGAAGAATAAATTTATAGTATACCTTTTATTTAATTGGAGAATTTCATCAGAGAAAAATATGTTTCTAGCACTTTAAAATAAGGATTTTCATGGCTAGCCATAGCCTTCTTGATATCTGCATCTCAACTAATTAGCATGATTTAACTAAAACTTCAGTGTTTAGACCAAAATACTGGTGCCAGTGAAGTGACATTCTTAAATCTTAGCCTTGCTAATCAAAACAATGTGAACAAAAGCTGCATACCATGACCCTAATCCTGAAAAAAAAAAAAAATTGCTCTCTAATTCATGTGCATCATAAGAACCAAGTCATTTGGCTTTGGTGAGAATTACTGCAGCAGTGCCTGTTTGTCTGGATATTTAGAAGTAAATATCTCAATCATAACATCTTAGCTCACATGCAGGACTTCACTATTAAGTCAACAAATGGTGTTCATGCAAAGGTTTTAAGTCAGTCTAAGTAATAAAAAGAAATATGCTTTTAATTGTGAGACTGTGAAAAGCCTTTAGAGAGGCTTTTAACCTCTATAATCAGGTCAAACTCAGTTCTCTTCTGATTTTTTAATCATTGATTTTTGTGCTGAAAATGCTTCTCTCTCATTCATATGGTTTTTTTTAATGCACTCTTTTAAAGTATGTGACTTTTTAATCAATGAAATAGTTTGTGTTTTTAGTTTTGTGTGGGATTTTTTGTTGTGGACCAGTTGTAGTGCAGGTCTTCATATGGTACAATAAATAGCACTCACCAACTGATAGAAGTTTAGTAAGGTGCATAATTAATGGTGAAGTATTGTTTGCTGGCTGTGTATATGGAAAATTCCATGCATTGGCTTGCCTTTCCTAGAAGGCAAGTATACACATAGGATGTAAACAGATAT
>NW_022994076.1:0-1950 GCF_012275295.1 Melopsittacus undulatus | reverse complement strand
CTTTGAAGTAAATAGTCGGTGCAGTGACGTCCCAGTCAGGTTATAGACTTGCATCATCTGATTTGCATTTTATTCCTATTTCCTCCTCCCTGACTCTTCTTTAAAGCAGAGACAAGCACAAAAATCCTCATGGCAAGGACCCCACATATTGCTCTGCAGCACCAGCTGAGACTTCAGTTAGACAGTTTTTCCTGCAGCAAAAGTGACCCAGAAATGGGAAGAAAGGCAGTCAGATCAGAGGTTAGAAATAGACTTTTGGCTTCGCAACTAAGCCCCCACCCAAGAGAATATTTGCGTGATAAGCTGAAGTTAAGCAGATGCTTAAGCTCAGTCCTATCCTAAAATCTGTAAACTCATCACTTGAGTCATCAAAATGACTTCATGGACAGGGGGAGTTACAGAGGGGGCTCATGGCTAAGGAAGGTGCAGGGTGTTCTGATGGACAGAAACTACTCTGGCCAGGCAGCTGAGGCCAAAGCAGTGGCCATGAGCAGATTTTTGGGCAGGGCTCACATGGCCTGGGTCCAGTGTTCAGTACCTTGAATCCATAACCCATCCTTTAATAGCAGCCCAAACCAACTGTAAATAATACTTAAACCAACTTGTACACAGATATATACATTAGTAAAGTTTACATGCTCTTATCACTGAAGATAAGCACAAGATGTGTGTCTTACTTCCTGCTCATCCCTCCCCTGGAGCTGGTTGCTAACAGGGGAGAGTAAATAAGCATTTATGCACAAGGTGGATGATTCACAAGGCTTGAAACCATCACCATGAAAGCAGTGGGGACTCCATGAAAGAAAGTGCAGAAGCAATCCCTCAAAAGCTTGTTGAGAGGCAGGAAAGCTCTGGATGAGACACACTCGTTTCTGGTAATGCAGAGAATATGAAATACAAAGCAATTAAGACAAATGGCAACCTGTGAAAACAGAGTTCTTCTGGACCACAAGACGTTGCTTATAGCAAATAAAGAAGCCCAGAGCCTGATTGCAAAGACAGATATTCACTTCTGCACTGTGACCCCATCCCTTGTGAGCCCTCAGCCCTTCGCAAACCTCATCCTCTGCTGCTGGGAGACACAATGTGGTCCTTTAGATTAAAAGGTTTATATTTACTTGCTGTCTATCATCAGATAGAAGACAGCAATAAATGAAGCCACAACAATGAATTAAGCAAACAACCTGATGGTGTGGAATGAGGGGATGAGCCGTGAGCAGCACAGGCTTGTGGTGAGCATGGATATCTCGTAGGGCAGCTGCAATTAGTAGCTGCTCTGGTTTAATTGTACAACACCCTTAATCACAGTACAGCAAGTCCCACACCCCCCCCACTTTCCCTTTTGGCACACGCTTCTTCCTCCTTAAATTACTGTGTGGAAACAACTCATTAATGGCATAATAAGCAAAGCTTGCTTGGGCTAGAAATAAGTTGTGCTATTTTGTTTATATTGTTCTGGCTTTGGCCACCTTTAAGAGTAAGATCTGAGCTCCAGATCTTCTGGGACTATGGAATTCTCTGCAGCCACCACACCTGGAAGAGGCTTTTGAACATGCTCAGGTATTTGCTGCTGGTCCCAGAAATTTGCTGTGAAAAAGCATGGAAAAAGTGTCTATTTTAGTGGAGCAGAAGGCTGTGGTATGACCAGAAAGTGAGATATTTCACCCTGTGGTCCCATAACCCAGTGCTTACATGGGAATTGCCATGTCTCAGGGCTGCTGGGTCCCACACTGTGGCTGATGCTGCTGGAAAGAGCAGCCATCTGCTTAAAGATAAGCACAGTTTCAGGTGCATATGGAAAACTGGAGTTAAAACTCAGAATGAGAAATGGCATCAAAAACGATTAAGCAAAAGAGAGAAAAAGGTTTCAAATAAGAAGCAGGTACTATAGCTGGATTGATTTTGAGATGAACAAAACTGTTCAAGCACCCAAAATCCCTTAAAGGATAG
>NW_022994075.1:0-2152 GCF_012275295.1 Melopsittacus undulatus | reverse complement strand
ATCAAGTTATATGTATTTACAATGAACACTACACAGTAGGAAGTCACAAAATGGATGGACAAGAACTAACAACCTAAAACACAAGTCTCTTCAGAGTTGCTCCCAAGGTATATAGGATTCGCAGTGATGATGACACATGTCCACTGCAAAATACTATTTTAAACTCATCCCTTTTTACTTTTCACAAAGGGCAACCTCATTAGCTTGCATTCTGGACTAAATTTAAGGACCAGAGCCTGACACTGAATAGGAAAATCAGAACCACCAGACCCAGTTCATGTTTACATTTCTAAATAACCGACAGGATCATAGCAAACTTAAAAGTAACTCTTCTTCCTGAAAACTTGTTATGAAAATGAAAAATGTTAGCACAACAAAAATTTAATTTAATCAGTACAGATTGCTTTAAAAAAAAATCTGTGGAATTTAAGGAATAGTCTTTTTCTACAGGTTATTTTAAGCCTTCTTATAGAGTATTATAGCATATACAGCAATAAAGCTCTACAATATAATTAAAAATCAACAGAAAGTTAAAACATACTTTTTCTTATCTAGCAGCTGTGCTAAATATGGACAAAGTCCACGTACTTTCTCATGTAGTGCATTTAAACCTTTTTCACTGCACAAAGCACTGGGACAGAAGGAATATTGGAAAAATAGCAATGGCCATATTGTACGGGTTAAAAATGCAGAGGGAAGAAAAAGACACCTAAACCGAGGCCTGTAAACAATCCAGTACTAATGATGTTTGGCTCCAAACAGAAGCCACACCAAAGCCTCCAAAGGGTACTGCCAGGATGTATGTCTAATTTCTCTCCCTTTTTGATGCCGGTATGTTTTTAACTTTGGAAGCATCACATGTGAACAGGTTGTGCAAAATCTGCGTGCCTTTGAAATGTTTATAGTATGCTCTGGCTTACTTATTTTCCTTAAAAAAAACCAAACCAAAACATAATAATTAAAATTATAAAAAGAAAAAATGGAATTTTCTAAAGCTGTGCTCCTTCAGAAGTCCACCCATTCAGCTTGAAAGGACTACAGCCAACAAGCAGTTTTCTTATTCAGTCTGTGAATTCCCTTTGAGAAATTAAGAAGTTAAAAGAAGAAAGAACAGAAAAAAGTAGAGTTGCTGTGCCAGAGATGAAAAGAAAAGAAACAGTTGCTAAGTTTTGGCAAAGCTTGCATTCTTCAAATATTCTCCTTCTCAGCTGACTGCTTGATTGCATGATGAATACTTGGTGACTGGTTTTTCCTCTCCATTTTGTATGTATATCCAACCCATATCCCCATACATACATGGCAGTTTCATGGCGAGAACTATTTTGGAGCAAAATATCAGAAGAGCAAGATGAAACGCAATCAAGTTTCTTGTAACTAGATTTATATTACTTTAGCCTTCAGTGTAGACAGAAGAAAGCTGGCTAGAACAATGATCCACTGCATTTACTTGTAGGAAAACTGCTATCCTCTGGCATGCTGTGAGCTGAATCACCAAAGATACCTACTGACCCTGCTGGAAAGTCATAAACTGGAAAAAATACAAAAATAATTAATTAACTAGGATAACTATGTAATGGAGAGTGTCCTAATACTTATGCAAAGAACTCAAAATGGCTTTAAATCAAATAGACAAACAAAACAAACAAGCCAATTCAGGTAGAATTTAATAATTATACAACTTTCTACATACCAAGGGAGTAATTTCAGTTCTTGCAGAATGAAGAATGAAGTACAGTAGATTTCATCTAACACTTGCCCATTGGGGTTCTAAATTTAGCACCTACTGAGATCTAAAAATTGTGATAATTTTAAAATAACTTCACGCATGGTTATTGAATTTTATCATACCCAACATATGATAAGAGGCAATAAAATACTGTGGAACATATTTGCTGTAAAGTAGAACTTGCCACAGAAATTACTATCTTCTACAAGCAGTAGTGGCAAGCACTAGAGTAACTGCAGAAAAACTCTCATATTTTTGGATTACTTCTTTTTCATACTGTGAGATGGTTCTTTGAAGTTACAGGTGGTGTTGTCTTTTTAATGCACTAATGAAAGGACCACGATATAAGCGATGTTTCAAGCACAATAAATACTCAGTGAAATCATCCTGTGTGGAAAGACAGTAAAGCACTTGGGCATCAATGGA
>NW_022994074.1:0-2254 GCF_012275295.1 Melopsittacus undulatus | reverse complement strand
TGGACATAATTGAATGCCAAAATTAAAGGACTACTGCTGAACATTAAAATATTTCTTTCAGTTCCTCTGGGATTCTGCATGGAATTCACTGTGCTCACAGTGAATGGCAGAGGGACTATATTTATATTGGTAAATTGGCTGGATGGGTCTCTTGAGATTTGAATTGTTTAACACAGAAAGCTCTTGATTTGGGGATATTTTGTAGCATCCAGGCAAGAATCCACCCAGAAACCCCTCAAGGGATGTATTCAAAAGAATATGTCTAATTTTGCATCATGACTATCTGGAGAAAAATACAAGCCAGGCATTCAAGCTGCATGATTTAAAGAGCCATAAAAAATATGAGACATGGAAAAAAAATTATCAGAAAGAAAGTTTTATCTTAAAAAGCATACAAAATTGGACTAAATATTCTGATTGGTACTTCCCCCTTTCCTGAAATGATTCTGTTCGGGTCAACTGAAACATTTCTTGAATTTATGTTTTGGTTTAGTAAACATTTTTAGAGGGAAGGAAAGCTGACCACCATTCCATGCCTTCCAAATGAATATTTGTACTTCATCAAAATGGCATAATTCAATGGCATATTTTCCTTATGGATATTGCCTCCCTAAAATATTTTAAATGCTACCTGTGGTTTCACAGATATAAGTAAAAAACATTTTGTTATATCCAAAATGATTGTATATTTGCTGCAAATGCTTCGTTTTTAACCCAAAGTCGATTTTTTTTTTTTGTTCTTCATTTCCTAATGAACTGGTGTAACTGATACAGCTTTGGCCCCCACCATTAGGGGATCAATTTGATTCCCCAGATTTAGTAGCCCTCAAATTTCTTTAATAGCACCACAACATAGTTAGACTTCTTAGGCACTGGGAGAAGCACATGTACCTTTGAATGTCTTACTCTGAATTTAGCCAGAACTGAGTCTTATTTTTAGGGTTTGTTTAACTACCTGGCAGGATTTTTATTTTTTTCCATGAAAATGTTGCCCATAACTAAGTTACAAACACTAAGCCACTTTGTTATTGTTCTACTGTAAATGAAAGTGTTGTGTTGGTATAGAATCACTCTTGAAATATTCTTTATCTTCTGAAAATGTTTCCAAGCAGAAAATACTTCCAAAGAACATTTTCCATCCACTAAAGAAACATGTTCACAAAATGAAACCTTTTTAAAATGCCTATGTTAGCAGGTGAAGGAAATTACTAATATTATAGGAAGTCATGGGAAAAGAGCCCAGGAAACAGTCTCATTCTGTGAGACTATCATTTGCTCTGAAGCTACATTGAGCTTTGAAAGCCTGAGAATTGAAGTAGTGACAGACTGGGTGCCAGGGTGGTATGTGATTTTAGAGGTCAACTTCAGGTGCTTTGAAGGAGACGAGGGTTCAGGGTTAGCTTCCTTGAAATGAACCCATCAAGGCTGTCCCTGTGGCTGACACCTGAGCAGAGGCACAAGTGTCATTAGCTATGGAATAAAAAACAGGTCCAGCGTATGGCTCTTTAGAGTAGAGACCAAAGGAATAAAGAAGGGGAGTGATGGAAGGCTTTGTAGTCAGAGTTTAATCTTCAGTAATTAAGGTTTACTCTAAAAATAAACTTTGTTGCTTCTTTGCCTTGATTGCTGTCAATACGAGTTCTGGTTTGCAGTGTATGGTCATGTTCTTGTATCGTGTTCTGTAGGAACTGACAGACTGTTGTACAAAGCAGCATCCTTTTTTGAATGTGTAAGGTAGTCAGTCTGCAGGAAGAGGCAAGGTGTAGGACATGTACGTAGCAGGTGCTTCTCCCAACATGTTCTGGTGGGTTTCAGATAGTGCTTAGTGATCATTCATTGATGGACCTTTATCCTGCATGGATTTGCCTAATCTACTTTGAACCTGTTAATACTCTAGCCTCTACAATATCCTCAGGCAACAAGTCTCAGATGTTAATAGTGTATGGTATGATGTTTGAACTGTGAAGAGGGATGTTAGAGCTTAAGTAGGTCCAGCCTGCTTTGGGAGAGTGATGGCATGATCCATCTTTGGAATGGAGGACCTGAGCCTAATAAATGAAATGAAGCATATTTTGAAACTCAACCCTGAGCAGATTAGTAAGGTGCAACAGCAAAAATTCCTGACTTGGTTGCATGAAAATGTGTGGAAGCTCAGAGGACATACACAGTTATAACACGACTTGCTGTATATCAAGAAAGTTTAGTCACCAAAACTGTGCCTGAAAAACTTTTGCTGTTAGTGTTGTTCTTCAAA
>NW_022994073.1:0-2339 GCF_012275295.1 Melopsittacus undulatus | reverse complement strand
ACATGTGTAAATTCAGTCGGAAATTTGCAGGTAAGTGTATAAATGATGTTCAGATCACATAGAGCAGAACACACGTAAAGCCATTCCAGTTAGTGCATTCCAAATTTAGCTCTGTCTTTTGTTTTGAAAGTGTACTCAGCACTCAGAGAACTGGAATAGCACGTTGGTGCTGTCATTCTGACTGAACATGGATGTTTCTGTGTATCAGGGGCATCAGGCAGATTGAAAACTCACGGAAGTGAGGCTGCCACAGCCTCTTGCCCACAGATCCAAGATGTATAAGCTGAGCATGTATTCCCCTTAAGGCACACACACACAGAGAACTCATGTATACATCACATTGCATACATACATATATATATGACACCAAACCAAACAGATGACACAGACAGATGCATGGAGTACTTGCCCAAACAGTACCAACAGTTTCATCCTGTTTCTCTGGCTGAGCAGGACAGAAGTCTGCTTGGTGGCAATGTATTTACCCTTGTACATGGTGGATTCCTCCTGCCACTATGCTCAGCCATTCAGACTGTGCAGCAGCTGCACCTGCATCTGTCTCTTAGCCTAGCTTGCAGACACGTGAGCCTATGAGATCTGCAGCCCCTCTCCAGCTGCTGTACTCACACCTGCCTGGGTGCATAAACATCCCCTCCTCCACCAAAACTCTCTGCTCTCCAGGTACCAAACCCTCGTGGTCTCTTGCCTTAGAGAATATGCACACCCACAGCTCCAAGGGGTCTCTCCCCTAGAGACTCCCAGGTTCCATGATCTCTCCAGCAACTTACTGTGACTCCCTTGATCTATGCATAGAGTTCCATCTCCTCTTGTGTTCTGCCTACAGAGACCAGCATCACCATATATACCAGCTAATATCCCAGACCACCACACACATGTACCAGCTCATCCAGCTGGATTCTGCTCACACTCACATACCCTCTTGATCCAGACTTTGAGAATAAAGGCCTTTGATCCCCATGCCCCACATACCAGGGGCTGGTGCTTGGTGTCATTCAGGTCTCCATAGCTGCCAGCATCAGGCAAGGGTCCCTCTGGCCCGTGCTCTCCACTCCACCTGCTGCCACTGCAGACATAGGGGCTTTTACAGCTGAGGTTTTGCGTCAGTTGCTGGCACTGAAGTCCACTCACTCATGTCTAGTGCTGCACCATGGACAAATGGGTCCTGTGACCCATGGCTTAATCCCAGTTCTGGCAGAAGCCAGTATAACCTCCCCCCCCAAAACAATAAAAGAAGAAAAAAGAGTCACTCACCCATGAAAACAGTCAGAAAGCAATTTAACAAGAAGAGAGGATAGATTGCACTAACTGGCACAGGGCATGGCCACGTGTGTCACCAGCAACTATTTATCTACAAATGGTCATTTTTATCCACTTATCCCTCTATTGCCTCAAACTTGTTACTCCAAAAATTACTTAGATCTGCTCTTTTCCCTTTGGAACCTTGTTCCTCCCTATGCATCTCAGGTTCCAGGCTTTTGACACACATCTTCCTCCACTAAAGCAGATCTCATCATGCAGTCCGATGGTTAGAACATGTTTTCGCACATGACGCAAGCTTCTTTAAAAAACAAAAGTGAAAACAAAAATTCCTGAGAAGGAAAGCAGTATTAAGCTTCGGTTTTGTTTCCCGAAAGTCAACGTCTTTCGGGAGTAGTGTCCCTGGAGAGCTGCCTGCTCTGCCGGGCTCAACCGTCGGTGACAGCAAGGCCGGGAGCACGTCGCCCAGCAGCGTTCCCGGCGCTGCAGCAGCCTACAGATCCGCAGTAGGAGGCTGTGGCGGAAAGCTCTGCTTGGCGTTCACTGCACAGGGCAAAGGTGGCCGCGGAACGAGCTGAGGCGGGGCCGCCGCTCCACGGGCCCCATCGGCCGCGGCCGGGACCCGCCGCTGGGAGCAGCCGCCAGGAGCCACGGTTGGCAGCGCTCCGGGGGTCCGTCAGGTAGGGGGGAGCAGGGCTGGGTCCAGCCGGGAGGGTCTCTGCCCACCACCCCCTGAGTCTCCGTCTGTGGGAGCGAGTGGCTTTTCCCGGGGACGGGGAGGCGACCGTTACCGGGCTCACCTGGCGAGGTGCTGCCGGCGGCAGCAAGCCGGTCCCGGTTCCGCACGAGGTCCTTCGCCCGTGAGGCCGGCGGCTCAGCAGCGGCCGGAGCCCTCCGGAGCCTGCTCCCTGAGCGCTGCTGCAAACATTTTGCTTAAGAGCAGCAGGTGCAGGCTGGACCGTTTTTGGCTGGGAAATCCGTTTGCAGAAGAGAGGTAAAACAAACAACACGTATGCACAGACGTGTGGTGTGTACACATAGAAGAGCCCCCCAAGAACAGA